>NC_134483.1:480911657-481211657 GCF_040206685.1 Ascaphus truei
TGAGGCACAGAGGGACAGAGACACAGGCACAGGGACACAGGCACAGGGACAGGGGCACAGGGACAGAGGCACAGGGACAAAGGCACAGGGACAGAGGGACAGGGACAGAGGGACAGGGACAGAGGGACAGGGACAGAGGGACAGGGGCACAGGGACAGAGGCACAGGGACAGGGGCACAGGGACAGAGGGACAGAGGCAGAGGGACAGAGGCACAGGGACAGAGGTACAGGAACAGGGGCACAGGAACAGGGGCACAGGGACAGAGGCATAGGGACAGAGGCACAGGGACAGAGGCACAGGGACAGGGATCTGCTCTGCAGTCTCTGCTCCTAGGAGGGGGATTTAACGTGCAGCAGCTCTGACACCTTGCTCTTCTCCTGTCCTCCGCATGGCAGTGAATGTCACGACACTGGCATCAGTGACATCACTTCACTCTCCCCAGCCCCCCCCCAAGACATCGTCCAATCCCCTGCGGTCCTGTTGCAGCTTCATAATCAAATCACCTCCCCCTGCGGAAACATCCAATCTCCTGCTCCGTTATTGAGAGGTCACCATGTGCTCCTCTGCTCCCCTTGACCCTGCCCACCCTCCTCCAGGCCCTGCCCACTTCAGCCCACCATAACCCAGGCCCTGCCCCCCAGGCCCTGCCCACCCCGCCAAGCACCCAGGCCCTGCCCACCCTCCCCCAGGCACCAAGGGCACCTCCCCCCCAGGCACCTCCCCCCCCAGGTACCTCCCCCCTCCCGCCTCCCCCCAGGTTTACCAGGCTTCCAGGAGAATGCAGTATCTCCTTATTGTTATAGTGCAGTAATGTAAGTATTGAGGATGTTTTTCTGCTTGGTTAATTTAGAGCCCGTTTTATAATGATACCTTTTCATGCAAGGTATTTATTTCACGTGTCTTGAGAGGGATTCTAACATACATGATAGCAGTTACAGCTGCAAACAGGGATCTAAGGCTGAGCTCCATGCATGCTGGATGCAGAGAATCAAAGCTGATACATGGCTCCAGCGTCCTCGTTATGTTTGAAATGAAGCACCATCCCCCCTCTGCTGCCTCGTAGAATTCCAATGAAGCTTTCTTTGTCCGCATTGCAGCCTTATATAAGAAAATAACATTACATTGCTTTTATTTCTGCACACCTTACCTTGTATGTGTCTGATTTACATTCTCATAGGTGCCTTCCTTAAAGCTAAAAGGCTGAGAACCTGGCCATTGGACGCAGTGATTAATAGGGGCACGGAAAGGAACTTATTCTATCTAAAAGTGACATGTGAATGCATACAGTAGCTACCTAGTTTACTCTTAAAGCCAGTGATTGAGACAAGATTAATTTTGATTGACACACACACACACACACACACACACACACACACACACACACACACACACACACACACACACACACACACACACACACACACACACACACACACACACACACACACACACACACACACACACACACACCCCTCTCTCACTCACTCTCACTCTCACTCTCACTTACCAGGCTTCAAGGAGAATGCAGTCTCTTCGCTGGGGTTTTGACTCCGCCCCCGTGTCCTCCCACACACGGCACGAGTGCAGATTGACTGCACTCGGCCACCGTACGCCTCCAGCCCCTGCAGGACAGATTTTACTTCCGCCCGTGCTACTCGCTTCCCCCACACCCGCGCTCACTTCTCCCGCAGTGAGCGGGCCGCAAAAATATTTTTTTTGCAGGACGCATGCGGCCCGCGGGCCGCATGTTTGACATGCCTGCTGTACAGTATGTGTACTGTATTCATGCCATAGCCCATAAATAAGAGTTCCAGGCGCTAAAGATAATGTCCTAGATACCGTAATCCAAATGAATAGTCTCAGATAAGGGCTTCTTACCACCCTTATCTATTTCACTGATCGTGATAGTTTTTTCTGTTTTCCAATTTCTTTGTTTATTCTCATCATAATCCCGTTTGTCCCTCATAAATGTATAATGTTTATTAAGTTTAACCTGCTTTTCTGTTTTGTCTATTCTTGAAGACACTTTTTCTTCCAGGGTTTTATATTCAGGTAATTCTATAGAGGGTTCCAATTGTTCTTTAATTAGATTGATTTCCCTATCTAGAATTTCCATTGTGGCAGCTCTACGTTTAAGTAGTAGTTGTATAAGATCTACTGAACATGTATCTAGTATAAAATTCCATTCTTTTAAAAGCCATCATCTTCAGAATCTGATGTTGGGGGTTTTAGAACTCTAAGACCTCTAGGTATCATTTTATGCTCCAGATATTTTTTGAGTGCTATGGTTTCCCAGGTTTGCCTTATTTCCTGTGTTAACAATTTTTCTAATTTGGAAAACTGTGATCAAGGCTATCTTGCTCAGGATCCATGGGATCATTAGTGTCATTGAAAAGACCTTCTATATTGAGCCCTCTCTGTGATCTGCTAGTGAAAAGTGAAATATTTATAAATGTGATTTGCTGCTGTGGGGGTAACTGAACAAAAAACTAAACAAACAACAATAATAATACCCACTACAAGCGCTAACCTACATCAAAGTGACCGGGATAATATACAATTAAGTGGTAATAACCACTTAGGTGATAGTGATTAAAGCTGCCAAGGTGAATTATAAAACAGACAATTCAAAACCTGTTAACAAAAGTAAAAATACAAAATAAGAGTTCCCGGCGCTAAAGATAATGTCCAAGATACCGTAATCCAAATGAATAGTCTTAGATAAGGGCTTCTTAGGATTGGTAGATGGAATGTAGGCAAAGTTCCAGGTAGGTGGTGGTTTCTTCAGAGATGTCACAGTGATTCTATATAATAGAAACAAAAAAAGAGACACACAATTGTGCAGTATGTAACAGCTCTTGCCCCTATCCAGAACAATGGACATAGAAACCCTACTTACAAGATGTTAGCTTGTTCATACAGGGGAGAGAATCTGTACTGATGTCTGGCCTTCAACACGATAGTTCACGGATCCCACGTGACCGACCGCGGTGATTCTTCCCTTCATAAGGCAATTCGCACTCACAGGGAAAGCGGATACAGCATACCAATAAATGGGGGATAGTACTGTAACTCACAGATGCCGTCCGCAACCTGTCAACAGCCTAATCTACAATTGGAGAGACCTACTGGATGTCAGTGCCCGCAACTCACGAACTGATGACGTCAGCGGTGCAGCGGTGCAGGGCGCTCTCACAGCGTCAAGATCACAGTTTTCCAAATTAGAAAAATTGTTAACACAGGAAATGAGGCAAACCTGGGAAACCATAGCACTCAAAAAATATCTGGAGCATAAAATGATACCTAGAGGTCTTAGAGTTCTAAAAACCCCAACATCAGATTCTGAAGATGATGGCTTTTAAAAGAATGGAATTTTATACTAGATACATGTTCAGTAGATCTTATACAACTATTACTTAAACGTAGAGCTGCCACAATGGAAATTCTTGATAGAGAAATCAATCTAATTAAAGAACAATTGGAACCCTCTATAGAATTACCTGAATATAAAACCCTGGAAGAAAAAGTGTCTTCAAGAATAGACAAAACAGAAAAGGAGGTTAAATTTAATAAACATAATACATTTATGAGGGACAAACGGGATTATGATGAGAATAAACAAAGAAATTGGAAAACAGAAAAAACTATCACGATCAGTGAAATAGATAAGGGTGGACAGGAGGTAATCCAATCATCAGGTTTCTCTAGACATAGAATTGACTCTACCAAAAGTGAAAAGTCTGATATTAAACTAGTGGATGTAAAGGGGGATGTATTTCCTAAACAGGATGCAAATCCCAATATCCATCAAAATAAAAATAAAAAGAAACCCACCAGACGAGATAGAGTTAATTCAAGAGAGACTAGAGGTCACCTAGATGAACCCCAACCCATAGAGCACCACTATCAAGATAGATCCCCAGTTGATAGACCTCATGGAGGCCATTATGAGACAAATCAAAGACAAAATTATTTTTTAGATCATCGTCCAGGTCGGGCACCACTGCAGGAAAGGTGGAGAGGTCCCAGGACCCAATCAGGCAGACAGAACCTAGAAAGGACAGAAGGGTAAAGGTCAAGAATGGAAGATTCAGAGGGAAGAGAGGAGGGACAAAGAAGAGAAAGAGAAAGAAAAAGGCTAGATCAAGGGAGAGATTGGTAAAGAGTAATGTTTTTAATATCAGTAGCACTCCCCTCAAAAAAATTGAACTAGATGTTTTATCACGAGGTCTCAATTTTGCTTCCGTTAATGGACCAAATATGTTCAATACCTTTGTTGATGTCCATAGGTTTTTGAGAAAGATCACTTTAAAAAAAATACTATATGAAGGATGCGGTGAGTCGAGCGGTTGTGACGCCGAGCCTTGCTAGTGCAGTGACAAAGCCCCCACTCACACCCTTCAAAAAACCATCTACCTTTTACCATAAAGGAATGAAAGGTAGTTTTGTGGACACTTTTGCTGAGATGGTAATTTCAGATCTGGAAATAGCAAGTACGGATTTCAAATGCCATAGGCAAAATCTAAGTCAGGAGGAGAAAAAAGCTGTGAAATCCCTTGAGTGTAACAAAAACATAGTTATTAAGGCGGCCGACAAAGGGGGAGGTATGGTAGTGATGAACTCTTCTTATTACGAAGAGGAGTCACTTAGAATATTAGGTGATAACACCACTTATTTAAAGTTAGACGCCAACCCAACTAACCCTTTTAAAGAAGAAATGTTGGCCTTCTTAAATCAGGGTCTTCGGGATGAGATTATTACAACACGGGAACTGGAGTTCCTAAATATAGAACAACCTAGAATTCCGGTGTTCTATTTCATCCCGAAGATCCATAAGAACCTTGAAAGACCCCCCGGTCGACCAATAATATCTGTGATACGTTCCCTCATATCCAATCTCTCCCAGTTTTTGGATTATCTCCTTCAGCCATATGTTGTTCAGGTTCCATCCTATTTGAAAGACACCTTGCGTGTGTTAACCCTATTACAGGATCTTGCCTGGAAGGGCGACTTCTGTTGGGTCCCATGCGATGTAGTCTCATTATATACGGTGATTGATCACCAGATGAGACTAGATGCAATTAGGAGAGTCCTCGAGAAAGATGTTGGGGTGGACGATAATCTGAGACAGTTCATCGTAGATGGGATCAAATTCATTTTGACTCACAACTACTTTAGTTATGACCATGAGTTCTACCTCCAGACATGCGGCACTGCCATGGGCACCAGGTTTGCACCTAGCTATACTAATTTGTTTATGTCCATCTGGGAGGAGGACCATATCTGGTCCTCCAACCCATTTGGTGCAAACCTGGTGCTCTGGAAAAGATACATCGATGATGTGCTGTGTGTCTGGAGGGGGTCGTTTGATGAACTCGAAAAGTTTCAGGACTATCTCAACACTAATACATGTAACTTAAAATTTACATTTAATCAGAATAAGGCTACCATTAACTTTCTTGACCTTTCCCTCTATGTAGTGGATAACATCATCCACACCAGGACGTATCATAAAGAAGTGGATGCCAACACTTATTTATTGGCATCAAGTCACCATCACCCTAAGTGGCTCCAGAATATCCCCAAAGGTCAAGCTTTACGAATTAAGAGAAATTGTTCAGACAATCTAAATTAAGAGAAATTGTTCAGACAATCTAGTCTATCAGCAACAGGTCAAAGATCTAAAAGAAACATTTCTAGAACGGGAGTAAAGGAGTTGTGAATTGGATTTGGCTATTTCAGAGGTTAACAAAATAGATAGAGCCACTTTAATTTCAAAGAAAGCCATTGTACAAGGTCGTGCCAAAGAACAGGAAACATTTCCCTTCTTTATCACCCAATACAGTGGGTTGGCTTCTGTCATATCTCAGACATTGAACAAACATTGGGGTATCCTCCAAAGAGATCCAATTCTGAAAACCTGTCTCCCTGATAGACCTAAAATTGTCTATAGAAGGGCTAGAAACTTAAAGTCCACCCTTTCTCCAAGCTGCCCTATTGATAGTCTTAGGGATCGCCATGTAACATGGCTTAATGACCTGAAGGGATATTATACATGTCACAACTGTATTGGGTGTAAATATAGTATAAAAAGTAAATCATTCAAATCCAATGTCACTGGAGTAAGATTTGATATTGAGACATTTATTAACTGTAAAACGAATTTCTGTGTATATTTGTTACAATACGTGGGCTGTACTGGAAGGCCCCTCAAGCGACGTTTCGCTGAGCATGTATATAACATCAAGAGGGGCCTTGAGACTCATAGTGTCTCAAACCACTTTCGATTAAAATATAATCAGAATCCGGAAGGCCTGATCTGTATGGGCATTGATAATCCCAAGGGCAGTTGGCGTGGGGGAGACAGATTGAACATAGTATCCAGACGAAAAAGCTCTGGATCTATGTACTTAAAACCCTGTCTCCCCTAGGTCTTAACATTGAATTCGATTTGGCAGCATTTTTAAAAGAATCTTAGAGTTTGTCAGTGTTATGATATTTTGAAATACGATATATCAGTATTTGTCATTTATATTCATGTGTTTTATTATATATGTATCTATTTTATAGTACACAGCTTTTTAGTTTGCAATGCGTGACTTAGTTTGATCCCAGCAGCTCTTCGTAGACGGATCGCTGTTATTTGTTGACATTGCCAACTGTCTATTACATCTTTACACCTCCCCTTTGTGGGATGGTTGTTAAATTTGACCGGTATTTAAACCCTGCTCCCACTAAGCTCCACCATCCCCTGAGGAAGTGACGCAGAGTCACGAAATGCGTAGGGAGGAGGAGCTTAGTGTTTTGAGCCGGTCAAGCCACCGTAGCCAGCTTCACGCTGTGAGAGTGCCCTGCACCGCTGACATCATCGGTTTGTGAGTTGCGGGCACTGACATCCAGTAGGTCTCTCCAATTGTTGATCAGGCTGTTGACAGGTTGCGGACGGCATCCGTGAGTTACAGTACTAACCCCCATTTATTGGTATGCTGTATCCGCTTTCCCTGTGAGTGCGAATTGCCTTATGAAGGGAAGAATCACCGCGGTCGGTCACGTGGGATCCGTGAACTATCGTGTTGAAGGCCAGACATCGGTACAGATTCTCTCCCCTGTATGAACAAGCTAACATCTTGTACTGCTGCGGCACAGTTTATTCGAGCATTTGCCCGTTCTGTGCCGCAGCAGTAGCCTGGCGCGCGCCCGAGTGTGACGGGCGCGCGCCGAAGCAGCGGAAGAGCGCCCTCCGATCGGGGCGCTCTCCCTACCGCTGCCGGGTCCGCCGGGTCCCCCGGAACCCCCTGCCGCTGTCCCGCGATCGCGGGACACCAGGGCTCCCTCGGGGAGCCCTTGGACACGCGTGCAGGGGGCGCAGGCTCCCGATGACGCGTGACCGCGCGTCTATGACGCGCGGCACGCCGAGGGGCGGCCACTAGCAAGCCGGGAAATCTCCCGGCTTGCGGATCTGGCCGCACTGCGATAAAGTGTGTCGCCAGTGTAAGTAGGGTTTCTATGTCCATTGTTCTGGATAGGGGCAAGAGCTGTTGCATACTGCGCAATTGGTGTGTCTCTTTTTTTGTTTCTATTATATAGAATCACTGTGACATATCTGAAGAAACCACCACCTACCTGGAACTTTGCCTACATTCCATTTTTTACGGTATCTTGGACATTATCTTTAGTGCCGGGAACTCTTATTTTGTATTTTTACTTTTGTTAACAGGTTTTGAATTGTCTTTTTTATTAGTCCACTTGGCAGCTTTAATCATTATCACCTAAGTGGTTATTACCACTTAATTGTATAACATCACGGTCACTTTGATGTAGGTTAGCGCTTGTAGTGGGTATTATTATTGTTGTTTGCATAGCCCATAAATGCTTGAACGCATGAGCACTAGAGCGTGAGTTAACGTATGTACACTGTGGTATACAGTACCTATATACTGTACATAAAGCATTATCTTTTTTTCTGAAATGAAAGCTTCAAAGCGACAGCCATAAAATGATGAAGATGATTTTGAGGGAAGTCGAAAATCACTATATTTTAAACTTTTCTGTTTTTTACTTTTATACTATATTACCAAACATTACCAGCTTAACTACAGTATTCTGCAAATGTTTCTAAGAATGTTTCTTAGGCTTTACGGCACTTTCTAAATGATTGTCTTTCACGTTTGTTTGGCACAGTACATAATGTATGTGACAGATTTATGTCATCCCCTTTAATAAAATTTCACACCGAAATGTTTAATGTTTTACTTTCACTTCCTGGTTCCACACGCATGTGCATAGGACACAAGTCCTGGTTTGAAGATACAGAGGCGGCACATTTTATTTGAGTGCGGCTAGCTCCGCAAGCCTGGGGATGCCCCGGCATGCTAGCCGCACTCCCTCGGGTGCCTGCGCCCCTGCACGCGCGTCCAGGGCTCCCCGAGGGAGCCCTGCTGTCCCGCGATGTGGGGGGCGGCGGCAGGGGGTTCCGGGGGACCCGGCGGACCCGGCGAGTGGAGGGAGAAAGCCCCGATCGGAGGGCGCTCCTCCGAGGCTTCGGCGCGCGCCAGGCACATCCCGGCGCGCGCCTGGTTACTGCTGCGGCCGAGACCGGGCAAATGCTCAAATAAACTCGGCCGCAGCAGTAACTGTATAATGTCTTCTGTGTGGAGGATTAGGAGTTTGATCCTTGATAATCACTGTGACAGTGTGACAGTGAGGGGGTAACGAGGCTCAATAATAAAGGTTAACCCTTTCCGGTCGAATGTCGGAATATATCCAACAAAATATTTTTCTGCTTGCAGTCAAATGTCGGATCGGAGGAGGGAGGAGGAGGAAATGGGAATAGCTGGAGTGTGGCACTGGTAGCCGCACACTTCTCCCAGCAGCTGCATTGACACCCCCCCCAGACCTGCACCAAATCCCCCCCCCCCCAGCTCCACACCTCAGCCTTCACCAATCCCCTGAGCCCAGCACCAATCATCCCCCCCAGATCCGCACCGATCCCCGCACCTCAGCCCGGCACCGATTCCCCCCCCAAAACCCCGGCACCGATTCCCGCCAGCAGCCGCGCACCGCAGCCCTGCATCGATACCCCCCAGCCCTGCACCGATCCCCCCAGCCCTGCCCCGATTCCCCCCCCCCCCCCGCCAGCCTGGCACTGATTCCCCCACACCCCCTCCAGCCCGGCACGAAATCCCCCCCAGCTCTGCACTTCAGCCCGGCATAGATCCCCCCGAGCCCAGCACTAGTCTCCCCCCCCAGCTCCGCACCAATCCCCGCACCACGCACCCATCCCCGCAGGCAGCCCAACGATACCCCAGCAGCTGACACCGGAGGTAGGGGTAGTGTGTGTGTGTGGTGTGTGTGATGTGGTGTGTGTGTGGTGTGCGGTGTGCGTGCGTGCGTGCGTAGTGTGCGGTTTGAGTGCGCGGTTTGAGTGCACGTGCAGTGTGTGGTGCGAGTGCGCACGCAGTGTGCGGTTTGAGTGCGCATACAGTGTGTGGTGCTAGTGCGCGTGCAGTGTGCGGTGCGAGTGCGCTGTGCGAGTGTACGCGCAGTGTGCGGTGCGAGTGTGCAGTGCAAGTGCGTGTGCAATGTGCGGTGCGAGTGCGCGGTGTGCGTGCGAGGTGCGAGTGCATTTGCAGTGTGCGGAGCGAGTGAGCGGTGCGAGTGTGGGGTGCGAGTGCAGGATGCGGTGCAACTCTGCGCGCGCAGGTTGCGGTGCGACTCTGCGCACACAGGGTGTGGTGCGTCTCTGCACGCGCTGGGTGCGGTGCAACTTTGCGCATGCAGGGTGCGGTGCGAGTGCGTACGCGCGCAGTGTGCAGTGCGGATCGCGCTATAACGGGGTTGATATATATGTGTTGTTTTTTTCCCGCAAATTAAATTAGACCTGCTGGCGTACTTAGTAAAAATTAATTGGACCACAAACGGTTAAGCCAACGTGGTTACCCCTGATCCGTGTTTGAAGGTCCTAGAGTGTCAGCTCTTGGATCTGATTGTCGTATATGCATCACTGTGACTGTGTATAAATTATGCGACAATACAATATTTTTGTGCTTTTACCTTTCCAGAAGTGCTTGCCAGCGGAGCTTGCTAGGCTGTGAGTTTTAGGTTGGGTTTTGTGGAGAAATTTCTTTCAGAATGTGGCTATATAGTGGTATCCCCAAGTTATGGGATACCCCAAAGATGTACCCCGGAATCAGGAGGTAAGATTCTCGGACACATTGAAGCACAGTGCACTGGCAACATCCTACACAGGGAACGTTCTTGCGACTCACCGCCAGGGTTCCCTGCTTCAGCACAAACTGGAAAGGTAAAAAGGGCATCAGGGATCAAGTATCCCCAGAAAAGTCCTGGGGTCCCTAGTATAAGGTGGGATGCCCGATTCATGCCCAAGTCAACCTGAACCTGGTATAGGGGTTCAGGGGATGCTCCAGCTATGTAATAAAGCTGCAAGGATTTCATTTGTGTATTTGTAAAAGTCAAGGTTTTGCATTGTGCCAGGGATAAGGCTGGTAAGATTAGGGCATCAAAGATAAATAGGTTGTGTTCTAAGAAAACTTCCCATATGGAAAGATCCCTGTTGGTGGTGCACAACATACCTAACAATATATATCTAAGTCTTAATGATGCAAACTTGATAGCCTGTTAAAATATAAACTTTATTAAGATTTCAAATAGAAATTACAATTAAAAATAGACTTGTAAGCTACGCGAATTCTATGCAGTCCCAATAGATGGAATGCGTGAATGCGAATATCACCAGTAATCTCAGTATTTTTACTGGTGGAGTGAATCAATGTCTAATGACAGATTCAGTCAAACTACTGTAAAGTGCAGCAGTGATTTTATTCTGTTAATGACCACATAGATAAATACAGCCGCGCCCCTTTTATTCTCCGACATCTGCGAATTTTTTGGGGGTTTTTTTCCGAATGCCACGCACTTCACCGCGTTCATGCTGTATTCATATTGCATTCATGCCAGCGTCACCCGCGGTTGATGTGTTTATTGATGTGTTTATTGATAATGGTTCGGATTTAATTGGTTGCAATTCTTCGCGTATCCGCCAGGTGGCAGATATTCATGAATTTTAATGCGCATGCGCTTCAGTAATGTGTCGACTTGCAGGTGTTTAAAAAATACCACAGTGGTCTATTGTAAATTGACCTTGGTACTGAAGAAGTTACAATAAGGCTTTTCATATTAAAAACTAAATGCGCAGTGTCTGGTGTTCTATTGCCCTGAGAGTTCCGAGATGAGTGCACCGCTGCAGTCCGTGTACCAAAAAACCCGATATAACGTATGCTTATTTAATATGGGCCGCGATTAATGCAACAGATGATAAGATGGCAACAGTTGGTCAAATTTATCAGTATTTTATCAAAAACTATGACTTTTACAAATTTTCACCAAATGCTCATGTGTGGAAGCGTGCAATAAGGAAAAAGTTATGTATCGATCCGTGTTTTTTTCGTATTGAACCCGGTGTTATTGGATGGTGTTGGTGTGTAGCACCAGATTTTTCCCGTACCTTTGATCATGGAGACTTCAAAAGGCGAAAGGTCATGTTAAAACCAACTAAGAAACATCAGTCGCAGGCAAGCAATGCGCCAGCAACAGCGCCAGCTTCCAATAACGGTCCGACCGTCAGTGAAAACATGGTGACCGGCAACCCTTGCTGTCTGTCCCCGCCCTGATACCTGCAGCCTGAGCCAGATTTCACGTACAGATTCCAGCAAGCTTGCATGTACCAAAGCGATTTCCAGCCTCATCAGCTGTCAACTACAGGTGTAGTAGTCCCGCTGTCACCTGTCAACTACATGTATAATCGAGAATACAGGACTGGTAGTGGCTCGGCGCCAGCTGATTGGCAAAGTCTATGGTGAGTAATGTTGCCGTATTTTATTCTGTTTTTGAAATATCAATATCAATGCACAGTCAAGCGATTCTCCTGTAAGCAATATCATTGGCTGAGCAGCTTCTACATTAGATACTGAACAATTGGTGGAAAGCTAGGCGCATGCGCATTGGAACTTTCTTGAAACGCATATGCGTGTCATCACATCGACAGTAGGCGCATGCGCATATGAACAGGAGACGCCCACCGAGAAAATTATTGGTGGGACTGACTGTGGGAACTTCTTTAGTATACAATACTTTTTTATAAATATATACTGTAGTTCAAAGACATGACATATTTTCAACAGGCAGGTCATCATAATAATTTGATCCCCACACCCCCAAATACATAAAAATCACACAAATCAATCATGTGCAGTCAAACGCACAGTGTAGCAGTCAAAAGCTACAGCACAGATTGAATATCGTAATGTCAAGATGGTTGAGGCAGGAACATGTTCATTCATGTTGAGAAAATAATAAAAAATGACTCTTGAATTTGCAAGCAATTCACGCATGCGCAGTAATAATCAACTACAGCTCCTTTTCAAAGAGGATTATACGCAGGTGCAGAGAGGTGACTCAAAACCAACAATATGAAAATTAAAATATTTTTTTTTTTTTGGTCACTCGAACTTTTTTTCCCCCAATGAGCATTAATAATCAATACAGAATAATACAGTAAATCAAAACTAAACATTATACACGCAGGAATGTGATGACAGGAATGTGATTGAAACCAGAAAGCCATCCGTTCAAAGGAATGGCGTGGGAGAGGTGTACTGTAGATAAGAAGTTGAAATACTGTAGTGCAGTACATTATCCTGTGTGTGTGCGGGGGCGAGCGAGGGAAGAGCGCTATATACGCCAAAATGTGATACTGTTACAGTTACACGCCTATGCGTTTCAACAATGTTCAAATGTGACATACATGCATGTATAAATATGCAAATTTACAATTACTGCGAGCGCACACGCAGACTGTGTACTGACGTAGGTTGAACTGCTACACTATTAGACTTTGAAGACAACAGCTCGCGAACGCCTACATGAGTTTTTAGACGGTATTGCAGTATTGCAGACAGCGCTAAGAATATGCTAATACTATGAGCGCTAAAATACCGGAACATATTTTGGAAAAAAAAATATACTGCATCTGCCCGCAGTTATCAGAGTTGTGCCGCTACAGCCGCATTAGGATAAAGGTGGCCGCAGGTGTACTGTTTGTTATTTCATCCTAGTGACTGGATGTGTATGGGATATTGTGTATCTACAGTTAAATAACCTGTAACTAAACACATCCAATAGTCTCCATGTCACGCCTTAAGATTAGCAGATGAATCAAAAGAACAGTATCAGTGCTGCCTAATAGTATCCAGCGCTAATATACTACTATACTGTATATGTGTAGTTAGCCCTAAATTCTCTACTCTCTTGGAACTTGCTGATATTAGCAGTGTTTATACTTTGAATCCAATATATATCTTACATTGGTATGTTTGAGCACCTTTTAATGCAAAAAGGATTACTGTACTCATACCGGCCTCTCATGAGTGCCTCTCATTCTAGTGGTAGAATCGCCTTATATATATATTTAATATCCCTAGTTGTTTGTGTACATACTGTAGTGCCGACGGTTATTCTAACACAAACCATTGGCAATCGCCAAAAAGACCAAGGTACATGCTGGGTACACGCTGTGTCATGTTTAAGGCAAGTTTAAGGCATTTCTGCATTGACTAATGGCCCATAAGATTAACAGCGGGTGTCCCTGGCAGTCCCATTCAAACTGAATGGGACTGCCAGGGACCCCTGCTGTGTTAATCGGTCTTTTTGGCGATTGCCACTGGTGTGTTAGAATAACCGTCGGCACTACAGTGCCTTAAACTTGCCTTAAACTTGCCTTAAACTAGACAGGTTACACCCAGCATGTACCCAGCATGTAACCAGGCTAGTTTAAGGCAAGCCTTAGAATACTCGTTGTCTCGTCTGTATACTTGTATTCTTATGTTATTTTCCCTCCCAGGTGCTGTATCGCAGCGTGGAGACGTGTTGTGTGTCCGAAATCTCACATAGTAAGTACCAAACGTAGCTGAATTATATAGTACTATATCTATAACTGAGATTCAAACTCCTCTCTCTCACAGATCGTATATACTAGAGTAGAGACATAGTGCGTGTCTGACTTCGCATGTAGTCAGTATCAGATGTGGGTGAATTATATTCCACTGTCACTATTGCTGAGATCCGATCTCTTTAGTAACTATGATCATTTATGTTGCCTAGAGGTTTATGCTGTTGCTTGATATCCACATTCGCTATCATTGTATGTCATCAGGGTGCAGTGTGCATAAATAAACACACCGTATATCAGCTGTATCTTGTTACCATAATGTAGATATTGAGAGAGTTAGAATATCATAGGAACCGGATCTGTGACTAATGTATACTTTATTTAGATAGTGGATGTAATGCCCTAGATTTGTCAAAGAGAGCAATTATAGTATGTTCCTATGATTATATACAGACACTGAAGGAGAACTCTTCATTGTATTTATTGTACGCTGGCCTATATAGTGTATTTATAATGTTAGATGAGGGTACAGAGTGCTTTGTTGATCACTTTATGACGGGACCTTGAAGTGTATGATTGTAGTGTCCCTTTAAGTAAGTGTATACTCTATGAATAGATAGAAATTGTTGTTGGCTCAGACAAGGCAAAACACACTGTGCCTGCCGACCCCTGCACTATCAACTAGCGCCCGCCATTCATCATGACTCAGCTTGTAGTCCCTCCGTGCTGCGAAGTTGAGACATACGCTGCTATTTTTTTAGCGCAGTTACAAATCTTATGACCACCGTTTTTGCGAACGCTACGTGCTTTTGTTAGGATACTGCATACCAGGGTAGACTTTATATGCAAAAATCATACCTTACGGAGCGATAGTATATTCCGTTATACAGTATATGCTTATACTTCGTGCTGTGTTTGTGCACGTCGTAAGGTATAAGTGACCTCCTAGACTCTGTAGTACAGTACATTCTCAACTACTAGATAGTGTGAACCAGGGTGTGTATATATGTATAAATATATATATATATATATATATATATATATATATATATATATATATATATAGAAGTGCTGTGTGCTGGGCGATAATGGTGAAAGGGGGGGTTTCAGACCTGCCTAAGACATGCAGATGAGCATACAGTTGTATTTACATTTGCATATTTGCTTTGCTGTGGAGGGTTTTTTCACTTTTTTACTCACCATAACTTAACTCAGTATGGTAAACCCCATCCTTTAGCATCTCTGCATACCCTGTTAACCAACCCCACACTGATGAGACCCATAAAGGTCGAAACAGCTGTCTGTGGGTGGGTTTTCTGGGTATGCACCTTAACTCTGGCTGTGCTTAAAGCTGTGACCATGCAGCAAGCTTAAGCCTATAGGGAACCATGTTAAAAATGGGTTTTGAAGCAAAAAGTGGCACTGTGTGCTCATTTGCATGTCATTTCCCAGAATCCCTTGCTGCAGTGTAAGTGCTGTGTGCTGGGTGATAATGGTGAAAGGCGGTGTTGCAGGCCTGCCTAAGACATGGAAATGAGCATACAGTATATTTACATATTTACACAAAAACTGACGTTTCGGTCCCGCAGTAGGACCTTTCTCAAGGTGGTGCAAGAAAGGTCCCACTGGGGGACCGAAACGTCAGTTTTTGTGTCTTCTATCAAATAAAGAACATTTTTGATTTACTTACCTGCGTGCTGTCCCTTGATGTCATGTTGCAACCGGTATCTTATAGTCTGTTATTGCTTTCTGAGAAAGTCGCCTTGTGGTGACAACAAACGCGTCAGGGACTCTGATAGCGCGATTACGTCACTACGACGCTGCGCAAATGCACGAGGCCACATCCAGCGTGGGATTCATACGGGGTGCATTCTCAGTGGAGAAGCGAGTGTCTGGACTCCGGTGGACTGATTCTAGTCGGCAAACGGCACCCCTGGCATCCGGTGAGCTGTGATCTCTACAGGCAGTAAAACCAGAGACATAACATAAAACACAGACAGAGCTCAGTTTTTAGCACATCTAGTGAGACTCATACACGGTACAGTGCCTAAATATATATGGAATAACTAATAAGTAAATGGTCTTTTAGTTTGACATTTTTGGCCAAAATTGTTGTAAGCCCCTGAGCCAACGCCAAGGCAGACCACATATCAGGGGTCCCTAACGCTAATATAAATTCTTAATAACCTGTTTAATAACAGGAAGAATGATTTATAGTAAATCTGTCAATATTAGCTGTAAAGTTCTGTCTGACTGAAGCTTTTATTAACCTGTACATTACCAGGAAAAGCACTCTGTATTAGAGATGTCTCAGCCAAACTGCAAGCCAAAGTTCTGTCTGACTGAAGCTTTTATTAACCTGTATATTACCAGGAAAAGCACTCTGTATTAGAGATGTCACAGCCAAACTGCAAGCAGGCAAGTTCCCCTGAGTGGAAGATGCTATGGAGTGAGCCCATAACCATTTAAAATGTGGGAGGGGGTGAGCTTAAATTAAGTAGGAGGTTGCCAACCTCCAATCAGCTATGACTAGCTGGACAAGAATTGTAAAACATACTGGACACCTAACAAGCTCCAATTAAACCCCCAAAATACCCACAACATATATATAAGCATATGAGTGTCAGAAGAGTGCTACTGAGCTGGCAATTGCATTAAAACCAGAGACATAACATAAAACACAGACAGAGCTCAGTTTTTAGCACATCTAGTGAGACTCATACACGGTACAGTGCCTAAATATATATGGAATAACTAATAAGTAAATGGTCTTTTAGTTTGACATTTTTGGCCAAAATTGTTGTAAGCCCCTGAGCCAACGCCAAGGCAGACCACATATCAGGGGTCCCTAACGCTAATATAAATTCTTAATAACCTGTTTAATAACAGGAAGAATGATTTATAGTAAATCTGTCAATATTAGCTGTAAAGTTCTGTCTGACTGAAGCTTTTATTAACCTGTACATTACCAGGAAAAGCACTCTGTATTAGAGATGTCTCAGCCAAACTGCAAGCCAAAGTTCTGTCTGACTGAAGCTTTTATTAACCTGTATATTACCAGGAAAAGCACTCTGTATTAGAGATGTCACAGCCAAACTGCAAGCAGGCAAGTTCCCCTGAGTGGAAGATGCTATGGAGTGAGCCCATAACCATTTAAAATGTGGGAGGGGGTGAGCTTAAATTAAGTAGGAGGTTGCCAACCTCCAATCAGCTATGACTAGCTGGACAAGAATTGTAAAACATACTGGACACCTAACAAGCTCCAATTAAACCCCCAAAATACCCACAACATATATATAAGCATATGAGTGTCAGAAGAGTGCTACTGAGCTGGCAATTGCATTAAAACCAGAGACATAACATAAAACACAGACAGAGCTCAGTTTTTAGCACATCTAGTGAGACTCATACACGGTACAGTGCCTAAATATATATGGAATAACTAATAAGTAAATGGTCTTTTAGTTTGACATTTTTGGCCAAAATTGTTGTAAGCCCCTGAGCCAACGCCAAGGCAGACCACATATCATTCTTCCTGTTATTAAACAGGTTATTAAGAATTTATATTAGCGTTAGGGACCCCTGATATGTGGTCTGCCTTGGCGTTGGCTCAGGGGCTTACAACAATTTTGGCCAAAAATGTCAAACTAAAAGACCATTTACTTATTAGTTATTCCATATATATTTAGGCACTGTACCGTGTATGAGTCTCACTAGATGTGCTAAAAACTGAGCTCTGTCTGTGTTTTATGTTATGTCTCTGGTTTTAATGCAATTGCCAGCTCAGTAGCACTCTTCTGACACTCATATGCTTATATATATGTTGTGGGTATTTTGGGGGTTTAATTGGAGCTTGTTAGGTGTCCAGTATGTTTTACAATTCTTGTCCAGCTAGTCATAGCTGATTGGAGGTTGGCAACCTCCTACTTAATTTAAGCTCACCCCCTCCCACATTTTAAATGGTTATGGGCTCACTCCATAGCATCTTCCACTCAGGGGAACTTGCCTGCTTGCAGTTTGGCTGTGACATCTCTAATACAGAGTGCTTTTCCTGGTAATATACAGGTTAATAAAAGCTTCAGTCAGACAGAACTTTGGCTTGCAGTTTGGCTGAGACATCTCTAATACAGAGTGCTTTTCCTGGTAATGTACAGGTTAATAAAAGCTTCAGTCAGACAGAACTTTACAGCTAATATTGACAGATTTACTATAAATCATTCTTCCTGTTATTAAACAGGTTATTAAGAATTTATATTAGCGTTAGGGACCCCTGATATGTGGTCTGCCTTGGCGTTGGCTCAGGGGCTTACAACAATTTTGGCCAAAAATGTCAAACTAAAAGACCATTTACTTATTAGTTATTCCATATATATTTAGGCACTGTACCGTGTATGAGTCTCACTAGATGTGCTAAAAACTGAGCTCTGTCTGTGTTTTATGTTATGTCTCTGGTTTTAATGCAATTGCCAGCTCAGTAGCACTCTTCTGACACTCATATGCTTATATATATGTTGTGGGTATTTTGGGGGTTTAATTGGAGCTTGTTAGGTGTCCAGTATGTTTTACAATTCTTGTCCAGCTAGTCATAGCTGATTGGAGGTTGGCAACCTCCTACTTAATTTAAGCTCACCCCCTCCCACATTTTAAATGGTTATGGGCTCACTCCATAGCATCTTCCACTCAGGGGAACTTGCCTGCTTGCAGTTTGGCTGTGACATCTCTAATACAGAGTGCTTTTCCTGGTAATATACAGGTTAATAAAAGCTTCAGTCAGACAGAACTTTGGCTTGCAGTTTGGCTGAGACATCTCTAATACAGAGTGCTTTTCCTGGTAATGTACAGGTTAATAAAAGCTTCAGTCAGACAGAACTTTACAGCTAATATTGACAGATTTACTATAAATCATTCTTCCTGTTATTAAACAGGTTATTAAGAATTTATATTAGCGTTAGGGACCCCTGATATGTGGTCTGCCTTGGCGTTGGCTCAGGGGCTTACAACAATTTTGGCCAAAAATGTCAAACTAAAAGACCATTTACTTATTAGTTATTCCATATATATTTAGGCACTGTACCGTGTATGAGTCTCACTAGATGTGCTAAAAACTGAGCTCTGTCTGTGTTTTATGTTATGTCTCTGGTTTTAATGCAATTGCCAGCTCAGTAGCACTCTTCTGACACTCATATGCTTATATATATGTTGTGGGTATTTTGGGGGTTTAATTGGAGCTTGTTAGGTGTCCAGTATGTTTTACAATTCTTGTCCAGCTAGTCATAGCTGATTGGAGGTTGGCAACCTCCTACTTAATTTAAGCTCACCCCCTCCCACATTTTAAATGGTTATGGGCTCACTCCATAGCATCTTCCACTCAGGGGAACTTGCCTGCTTGCAGTTTGGCTGTGACATCTCTAATACAGAGTGCTTTTCCTGGTAATATACAGGTTAATAAAAGCTTCAGTCAGACAGAACTTTGGCTTGCAGTTTGGCTGAGACATCTCTAATACAGAGTGCTTTTCCTGGTAATGTACAGGTTAATAAAAGCTTCAGTCAGACAGAACTTTACAGCTAATATTGACAGATTTACTATAAATCATTCTTCCTGTTATTAAACAGGTTATTAAGAATTTATATTAGCGTTAGGGACCCCTGATATGTGGTCTGCCTTGGCGTTGGCTCAGGGGCTTACAACAATTTTGGCCAAAAATGTCAAACTAAAAGACCATTTACTTATTAGTTATTCCATATATATTTAGGCACTGTACCGTGTATGAGTCTCACTAGATGTGCTAAAAACTGAGCTCTGTCTGTGTTTTATGTTATGTCTCTGGTTTTAATGCAATTGCCAGCTCAGTAGCACTCTTCTGACACTCATATGCTTATATATATGTTGTGGGTATTTTGGGGGTTTAATTGGAGCTTGTTAGGTGTCCAGTATGTTTTACAATTCTTGTCCAGCTAGTCATAGCTGATTGGAGGTTGGCAACCTCCTACTTAATTTAAGCTCACCCCCTCCCACATTTTAAATGGTTATGGGCTCACTCCATAGCATCTTCCACTCAGGGGAACTTGCCTGCTTGCAGTTTGGCTGTGACATCTCTAATACAGAGTGCTTTTCCTGGTAATATACAGGTTAATAAAAGCTTCAGTCAGACAGAACTTTGGCTTGCAGTTTGGCTGAGACATCTCTAATACAGAGTGCTTTTCCTGGTAATGTACAGGTTAATAAAAGCTTCAGTCAGACAGAACTTTACAGCTAATATTGACAGATTTACTATAAATCATTCTTCCTGTTATTAAACAGGTTATTAAGAATTTATATTAGCGTTAGGGACCCCTGATATGTGGTCTGCCTTGGCGTTGGCTCAGGGGCTTACAACAATTTTGGCCAAAAATGTCAAACTAAAAGACCATTTACTTATTAGTTATTCCATATATATTTAGGCACTGTACCGTGTATGAGTCTCACTAGATGTGCTAAAAACTGAGCTCTGTCTGTGTTTTATGTTATGTCTCTGGTTTTAATGCAATTGCCAGCTCAGTAGCACTCTTCTGACACTCATATGCTTATATATATGTTGTGGGTATTTTGGGGGTTTAATTGGAGCTTGTTAGGTGTCCAGTATGTTTTACAATTCTTGTCCAGCTAGTCATAGCTGATTGGAGGTTGGCAACCTCCTACTTAATTTAAGCTCACCCCCTCCCACATTTTAAATGGTTATGGGCTCACTCCATAGCATCTTCCACTCAGGGGAACTTGCCTGCTTGCAGTTTGGCTGTGACATCTCTAATACAGAGTGCTTTTCCTGGTAATATACAGGTTAATAAAAGCTTCAGTCAGACAGAACTTTGGCTTGCAGTTTGGCTGAGACATCTCTAATACAGAGTGCTTTTCCTGGTAATGTACAGGTTAATAAAAGCTTCAGTCAGACAGAACTTTACAGCTAATATTGACAGATTTACTATAAATCATTCTTCCTGTTATTAAACAGGTTATTAAGAATTTATATTAGCGTTAGGGACCCCTGATATGTGGTCTGCCTTGGCGTTGGCTCAGGGGCTTACAACAATTTTGGCCAAA
This sequence comes from Ascaphus truei, assembly GCF_040206685.1. Taxonomy (NCBI): domain Eukaryota; kingdom Metazoa; phylum Chordata; class Amphibia; order Anura; family Ascaphidae; genus Ascaphus; species Ascaphus truei. The sequence continues at coordinate 480,932,703 of NC_134483.1, forward strand.
AATGTCAAACTAAAAGACCATTTACTTATTAGTTATTCCATATATATTTAGGCACTGTACCGTGTATGAGTCTCACTAGATGTGCTAAAAACTGAGCTCTGTCTGTGTTTTATGTTATGTCTCTGGTTTTAATGCAATTGCCAGCTCAGTAGCACTCTTCTGACACTCATATGCTTATATATATGTTGTGGGTATTTTGGGGGTTTAATTGGAGCTTGTTAGGTGTCCAGTATGTTTTACAATTCTTGTCCAGCTAGTCATAGCTGATTGGAGGTTGGCAACCTCCTACTTAATTTAAGCTCACCCCCTCCCACATTTTAAATGGTTATGGGCTCACTCCATAGCATCTTCCACTCAGGGGAACTTGCCTGCTTGCAGTTTGGCTGTGACATCTCTAATACAGAGTGCTTTTCCTGGTAATATACAGGTTAATAAAAGCTTCAGTCAGACAGAACTTTGGCTTGCAGTTTGGCTGAGACATCTCTAATACAGAGTGCTTTTCCTGGTAATGTACAGGTTAATAAAAGCTTCAGTCAGACAGAACTTTACAGCTAATATTGACAGATTTACTATAAATCATTCTTCCTGTTATTAAACAGGTTATTAAGAATTTATATTAGCGTTAGGGACCCCTGATATGTGGTCTGCCTTGGCGTTGGCTCAGGGGCTTACAACAATTTTGGCCAAAAATGTCAAACTAAAAGACCATTTACTTATTAGTTATTCCATATATATTTAGGCACTGTACCGTGTATGAGTCTCACTAGATGTGCTAAAAACTGAGCTCTGTCTGTGTTTTATGTTATGTCTCTGGTTTTAATGCAATTGCCAGCTCAGTAGCACTCTTCTGACACTCATATGCTTATATATATGTTGTGGGTATTTTGGGGGTTTAATTGGAGCTTGTTAGGTGTCCAGTATGTTTTACAATTCTTGTCCAGCTAGTCATAGCTGATTGGAGGTTGGCAACCTCCTACTTAATTTAAGCTCACCCCCTCCCACATTTTAAATGGTTATGGGCTCACTCCATAGCATCTTCCACTCAGGGGAACTTGCCTGCTTGCAGTTTGGCTGTGACATCTCTAATACAGAGTGCTTTTCCTGGTAATATACAGGTTAATAAAAGCTTCAGTCAGACAGAACTTTGGCTTGCAGTTTGGCTGAGACATCTCTAATACAGAGTGCTTTTCCTGGTAATGTACAGGTTAATAAAAGCTTCAGTCAGACAGAACTTTACAGCTAATATTGACAGATTTACTATAAATCATTCTTCCTGTTATTAAACAGGTTATTAAGAATTTATATTAGCGTTAGGGACCCCTGATATGTGGTCTGCCTTGGCGTTGGCTCAGGGGCTTACAACAATTTTGGCCAAAAATGTCAAACTAAAAGACCATTTACTTATTAGTTATTCCATATATATTTAGGCACTGTACCGTGTATGAGTCTCACTAGATGTGCTAAAAACTGAGCTCTGTCTGTGTTTTATGTTATGTCTCTGGTTTTAATGCAATTGCCAGCTCAGTAGCACTCTTCTGACACTCATATGCTTATATATATGTTGTGGGTATTTTGGGGGTTTAATTGGAGCTTGTTAGGTGTCCAGTATGTTTTACAATTCTTGTCCAGCTAGTCATAGCTGATTGGAGGTTGGCAACCTCCTACTTAATTTAAGCTCACCCCCTCCCACATTTTAAATGGTTATGGGCTCACTCCATAGCATCTTCCACTCAGGGGAACTTGCCTGCTTGCAGTTTGGCTGTGACATCTCTAATACAGAGTGCTTTTCCTGGTAATATACAGGTTAATAAAAGCTTCAGTCAGACAGAACTTTGGCTTGCAGTTTGGCTGAGACATCTCTAATACAGAGTGCTTTTCCTGGTAATGTACAGGTTAATAAAAGCTTCAGTCAGACAGAACTTTACAGCTAATATTGACAGATTTACTATAAATCATTCTTCCTGTTATTAAACAGGTTATTAAGAATTTATATTAGCGTTAGGGACCCCTGATATGTGGTCTGCCTTGGCGTTGGCTCAGGGGCTTACAACAATTTTGGCCAAAAATGTCAAACTAAAAGACCATTTACTTATTAGTTATTCCATATATATTTAGGCACTGTACCGTGTATGAGTCTCACTAGATGTGCTAAAAACTGAGCTCTGTCTGTGTTTTATGTTATGTCTCTGGTTTTAATGCAATTGCCAGCTCAGTAGCACTCTTCTGACACTCATATGCTTATATATATGTTGTGGGTATTTTGGGGGTTTAATTGGAGCTTGTTAGGTGTCCAGTATGTTTTACAATTCTTGTCCAGCTAGTCATAGCTGATTGGAGGTTGGCAACCTCCTACTTAATTTAAGCTCACCCCCTCCCACATTTTAAATGGTTATGGGCTCACTCCATAGCATCTTCCACTCAGGGGAACTTGCCTGCTTGCAGTTTGGCTGTGACATCTCTAATACAGAGTGCTTTTCCTGGTAATATACAGGTTAATAAAAGCTTCAGTCAGACAGAACTTTGGCTTGCAGTTTGGCTGAGACATCTCTAATACAGAGTGCTTTTCCTGGTAATGTACAGGTTAATAAAAGCTTCAGTCAGACAGAACTTTACAGCTAATATTGACAGATTTACTATAAATCATTCTTCCTGTTATTAAACAGGTTATTAAGAATTTATATTAGCGTTAGGGACCCCTGATATGTGGTCTGCCTTGGCGTTGGCTCAGGGGCTTACAACAATTTTGGCCAAAAATGTCAAACTAAAAGACCATTTACTTATTAGTTATTCCATATATATTTAGGCACTGTACCGTGTATGAGTCTCACTAGATGTGCTAAAAACTGAGCTCTGTCTGTGTTTTATGTTATGTCTCTGGTTTTAATGCAATTGCCAGCTCAGTAGCACTCTTCTGACACTCATATGCTTATATATATGTTGTGGGTATTTTGGGGGTTTAATTGGAGCTTGTTAGGTGTCCAGTATGTTTTACAATTCTTGTCCAGCTAGTCATAGCTGATTGGAGGTTGGCAACCTCCTACTTAATTTAAGCTCACCCCCTCCCACATTTTAAATGGTTATGGGCTCACTCCATAGCATCTTCCACTCAGGGGAACTTGCCTGCTTGCAGTTTGGCTGTGACATCTCTAATACAGAGTGCTTTTCCTGGTAATATACAGGTTAATAAAAGCTTCAGTCAGACAGAACTTTGGCTTGCAGTTTGGCTGAGACATCTCTAATACAGAGTGCTTTTCCTGGTAATGTACAGGTTAATAAAAGCTTCAGTCAGACAGAACTTTACAGCTAATATTGACAGATTTACTATAAATCATTCTTCCTGTTATTAAACAGGTTATTAAGAATTTATATTAGCGTTAGGGACCCCTGATATGTGGTCTGCCTTGGCGTTGGCTCAGGGGCTTACAACAATTTTGGCCAAAAATGTCAAACTAAAAGACCATTTACTTATTAGTTATTCCATATATATTTAGGCACTGTACCGTGTATGAGTCTCACTAGATGTGCTAAAAACTGAGCTCTGTCTGTGTTTTATGTTATGTCTCTGGTTTTAATGCAATTGCCAGCTCAGTAGCACTCTTCTGACACTCATATGCTTATATATATGTTGTGGGTATTTTGGGGGTTTAATTGGAGCTTGTTAGGTGTCCAGTATGTTTTACAATTCTTGTCCAGCTAGTCATAGCTGATTGGAGGTTGGCAACCTCCTACTTAATTTAAGCTCACCCCCTCCCACATTTTAAATGGTTATGGGCTCACTCCATAGCATCTTCCACTCAGGGGAACTTGCCTGCTTGCAGTTTGGCTGTGACATCTCTAATACAGAGTGCTTTTCCTGGTAATATACAGGTTAATAAAAGCTTCAGTCAGACAGAACTTTGGCTTGCAGTTTGGCTGAGACATCTCTAATACAGAGTGCTTTTCCTGGTAATGTACAGGTTAATAAAAGCTTCAGTCAGACAGAACTTTACAGCTAATATTGACAGATTTACTATAAATCATTCTTCCTGTTATTAAACAGGTTATTAAGAATTTATATTAGCGTTAGGGACCCCTGATATGTGGTCTGCCTTGGCGTTGGCTCAGGGGCTTACAACAATTTTGGCCAAAAATGTCAAACTAAAAGACCATTTACTTATTAGTTATTCCATATATATTTAGGCACTGTACCGTGTATGAGTCTCACTAGATGTGCTAAAAACTGAGCTCTGTCTGTGTTTTATGTTATGTCTCTGGTTTTAATGCAATTGCCAGCTCAGTAGCACTCTTCTGACACTCATATGCTTATATATATGTTGTGGGTATTTTGGGGGTTTAATTGGAGCTTGTTAGGTGTCCAGTATGTTTTACAATTCTTGTCCAGCTAGTCATAGCTGATTGGAGGTTGGCAACCTCCTACTTAATTTAAGCTCACCCCCTCCCACATTTTAAATGGTTATGGGCTCACTCCATAGCATCTTCCACTCAGGGGAACTTGCCTGCTTGCAGTTTGGCTGTGACATCTCTAATACAGAGTGCTTTTCCTGGTAATATACAGGTTAATAAAAGCTTCAGTCAGACAGAACTTTGGCTTGCAGTTTGGCTGAGACATCTCTAATACAGAGTGCTTTTCCTGGTAATGTACAGGTTAATAAAAGCTTCAGTCAGACAGAACTTTACAGCTAATATTGACAGATTTACTATAAATCATTCTTCCTGTTATTAAACAGGTTATTAAGAATTTATATTAGCGTTAGGGACCCCTGATATGTGGTCTGCCTTGGCGTTGGCTCAGGGGCTTACAACAATTTTGGCCAAAAATGTCAAACTAAAAGACCATTTACTTATTAGTTATTCCATATATATTTAGGCACTGTACCGTGTATGAGTCTCACTAGATGTGCTAAAAACTGAGCTCTGTCTGTGTTTTATGTTATGTCTCTGGTTTTAATGCAATTGCCAGCTCAGTAGCACTCTTCTGACACTCATATGCTTATATATATGTTGTGGGTATTTTGGGGGTTTAATTGGAGCTTGTTAGGTGTCCAGTATGTTTTACAATTCTTGTCCAGCTAGTCATAGCTGATTGGAGGTTGGCAACCTCCTACTTAATTTAAGCTCACCCCCTCCCACATTTTAAATGGTTATGGGCTCACTCCATAGCATCTTCCACTCAGGGGAACTTGCCTGCTTGCAGTTTGGCTGTGACATCTCTAATACAGAGTGCTTTTCCTGGTAATATACAGGTTAATAAAAGCTTCAGTCAGACAGAACTTTGGCTTGCAGTTTGGCTGAGACATCTCTAATACAGAGTGCTTTTCCTGGTAATGTACAGGTTAATAAAAGCTTCAGTCAGACAGAACTTTACAGCTAATATTGACAGATTTACTATAAATCATTCTTCCTGTTATTAAACAGGTTATTAAGAATTTATATTAGCGTTAGGGACCCCTGATATGTGGTCTGCCTTGGCGTTGGCTCAGGGGCTTACAACAATTTTGGCCAAAAATGTCAAACTAAAAGACCATTTACTTATTAGTTATTCCATATATATTTAGGCACTGTACCGTGTATGAGTCTCACTAGATGTGCTAAAAACTGAGCTCTGTCTGTGTTTTATGTTATGTCTCTGGTTTTAATGCAATTGCCAGCTCAGTAGCACTCTTCTGACACTCATATGCTTATATATATGTTGTGGGTATTTTGGGGGTTTAATTGGAGCTTGTTAGGTGTCCAGTATGTTTTACAATTCTTGTCCAGCTAGTCATAGCTGATTGGAGGTTGGCAACCTCCTACTTAATTTAAGCTCACCCCCTCCCACATTTTAAATGGTTATGGGCTCACTCCATAGCATCTTCCACTCAGGGGAACTTGCCTGCTTGCAGTTTGGCTGTGACATCTCTAATACAGAGTGCTTTTCCTGGTAATATACAGGTTAATAAAAGCTTCAGTCAGACAGAACTTTGGCTTGCAGTTTGGCTGAGACATCTCTAATACAGAGTGCTTTTCCTGGTAATGTACAGGTTAATAAAAGCTTCAGTCAGACAGAACTTTACAGCTAATATTGACAGATTTACTATAAATCATTCTTCCTGTTATTAAACAGGTTATTAAGAATTTATATTAGCGTTAGGGACCCCTGATATGTGGTCTGCCTTGGCGTTGGCTCAGGGGCTTACAACAATTTTGGCCAAAAATGTCAAACTAAAAGACCATTTACTTATTAGTTATTCCATATATATTTAGGCACTGTACCGTGTATGAGTCTCACTAGATGTGCTAAAAACTGAGCTCTGTCTGTGTTTTATGTTATGTCTCTGGTTTTAATGCAATTGCCAGCTCAGTAGCACTCTTCTGACACTCATATGCTTATATATATGTTGTGGGTATTTTGGGGGTTTAATTGGAGCTTGTTAGGTGTCCAGTATGTTTTACAATTCTTGTCCAGCTAGTCATAGCTGATTGGAGGTTGGCAACCTCCTACTTAATTTAAGCTCACCCCCTCCCACATTTTAAATGGTTATGGGCTCACTCCATAGCATCTTCCACTCAGGGGAACTTGCCTGCTTGCAGTTTGGCTGTGACATCTCTAATACAGAGTGCTTTTCCTGGTAATATACAGGTTAATAAAAGCTTCAGTCAGACAGAACTTTGGCTTGCAGTTTGGCTGAGACATCTCTAATACAGAGTGCTTTTCCTGGTAATGTACAGGTTAATAAAAGCTTCAGTCAGACAGAACTTTACAGCTAATATTGACAGATTTACTATAAATCATTCTTCCTGTTATTAAACAGGTTATTAAGAATTTATATTAGCGTTAGGGACCCCTGATATGTGGTCTGCCTTGGCGTTGGCTCAGGGGCTTACAACAATTTTGGCCAAAAATGTCAAACTAAAAGACCATTTACTTATTAGTTATTCCATATATATTTAGGCACTGTACCGTGTATGAGTCTCACTAGATGTGCTAAAAACTGAGCTCTGTCTGTGTTTTATGTTATGTCTCTGGTTTTAATGCAATTGCCAGCTCAGTAGCACTCTTCTGACACTCATATGCTTATATATATGTTGTGGGTATTTTGGGGGTTTAATTGGAGCTTGTTAGGTGTCCAGTATGTTTTACAATTCTTGTCCAGCTAGTCATAGCTGATTGGAGGTTGGCAACCTCCTACTTAATTTAAGCTCACCCCCTCCCACATTTTAAATGGTTATGGGCTCACTCCATAGCATCTTCCACTCAGGGGAACTTGCCTGCTTGCAGTTTGGCTGTGACATCTCTAATACAGAGTGCTTTTCCTGGTAATATACAGGTTAATAAAAGCTTCAGTCAGACAGAACTTTGGCTTGCAGTTTGGCTGAGACATCTCTAATACAGAGTGCTTTTCCTGGTAATGTACAGGTTAATAAAAGCTTCAGTCAGACAGAACTTTACAGCTAATATTGACAGATTTACTATAAATCATTCTTCCTGTTATTAAACAGGTTATTAAGAATTTATATTAGCGTTAGGGACCCCTGATATGTGGTCTGCCTTGGCGTTGGCTCAGGGGCTTACAACAATTTTGGCCAAAAATGTCAAACTAAAAGACCATTTACTTATTAGTTATTCCATATATATTTAGGCACTGTACCGTGTATGAGTCTCACTAGATGTGCTAAAAACTGAGCTCTGTCTGTGTTTTATGTTATGTCTCTGGTTTTAATGCAATTGCCAGCTCAGTAGCACTCTTCTGACACTCATATGCTTATATATATGTTGTGGGTATTTTGGGGGTTTAATTGGAGCTTGTTAGGTGTCCAGTATGTTTTACAATTCTTGTCCAGCTAGTCATAGCTGATTGGAGGTTGGCAACCTCCTACTTAATTTAAGCTCACCCCCTCCCACATTTTAAATGGTTATGGGCTCACTCCATAGCATCTTCCACTCAGGGGAACTTGCCTGCTTGCAGTTTGGCTGTGACATCTCTAATACAGAGTGCTTTTCCTGGTAATATACAGGTTAATAAAAGCTTCAGTCAGACAGAACTTTGGCTTGCAGTTTGGCTGAGACATCTCTAATACAGAGTGCTTTTCCTGGTAATGTACAGGTTAATAAAAGCTTCAGTCAGACAGAACTTTACAGCTAATATTGACAGATTTACTATAAATCATTCTTCCTGTTATTAAACAGGTTATTAAGAATTTATATTAGCGTTAGGGACCCCTGATATGTGGTCTGCCTTGGCGTTGGCTCAGGGGCTTACAACAATTTTGGCCAAAAATGTCAAACTAAAAGACCATTTACTTATTAGTTATTCCATATATATTTAGGCACTGTACCGTGTATGAGTCTCACTAGATGTGCTAAAAACTGAGCTCTGTCTGTGTTTTATGTTATGTCTCTGGTTTTAATGCAATTGCCAGCTCAGTAGCACTCTTCTGACACTCATATGCTTATATATATGTTGTGGGTATTTTGGGGGTTTAATTGGAGCTTGTTAGGTGTCCAGTATATCTCTACAGGCAGCCCTGAGGGAGCCCACAAGAACGGACGTTTTGCAGCAAAGAAACCGGACGGTGGTGATATTATCACAAATTGCCTTTATATCATTTTACTCTTGTGAGTGTGTTTCTTCCCCCCCCCCCTTTCCTTCCCCTTTTTAATATTAAATACACAGTTTTATGCTATGGGTGTGCGCTCTCTCTCTTTTTTTGTTTATATATATATATATATATATATATATATATATATATATATATATATATAATGTATACATTACCGCATAGCAGCAAAAAGGAGACAGCACTCAGGTGAATGAAAATAAATGTATTAAATACAGCACATAACTCCAACGTTTCGATCCCACAGGGGATCTACCCCTATGGGAACCCCCTTGATAAAGATCTCTCTCCGGGATCGAAACGTTGGACTTTTTGTGCAAGTATTTGCGTACTTTAATAAATTTTTTAATTACTGAACTGCTGAGTGCCTTTGTCTCTTTATATATATATATATATATATAAATGTAAATACAACTGTATGCTCATCTGCATGTCTTAGGCAGGTCTGCAACCCCGCCTTTCCCCATTATCACCCAGCACACAGCACTTACACTGCAGCAAGGGATTCTGGGAAATGACATGCAAATGAGCACACAGTGCCACTTTTTGCTTCAAAAACCATTTTTAACATGGTTCCCTATAGGCTTAATCTTGCTGCATGGTCACAGCTTTGAGCACAGCCAGGGTTAAGGTGCATACCCAGAAAACCACCCACAGACAGCAGTTTCAACCTTAATATACTATACTATACTGTATGTATATATATATATATATATATATATATATATATATATATATATATATATATATATAATGAATAGACTATACCATTCTATTCATTTTTGATTATTGAAGCTCGGCTAACACGGTACTGATACCTCTACATGAATATATATATATATATATATATATATATATATATATATATATATATATATATATATATATATATATATATATATATATATTCATAGTGCAAGTAGAGCCAACGTTTTACTGCTCTGAATAGATTAGATAGAGAGAACTTAGAACTTAGGAACTTGAATCGTGGTTTACAAAATCATAACTTGGCACCAGGCAGTGCCTGCTGACCCGACGTATGTTTCGTCGCTATGACGACTTCTTTTGGGGGTGGTTAGAGAAGTGTTTCTCATTCTTTATCTATTGGTAAGGGTAGTGAACATATATTCTTATTTTCTCCCTTACACCGGACCAGGAGACTTGGATATGTTTCAACACAAGACACCAGAGCCAAGTATATTTTATTAAAGGTTTATTTGATAAATGTATATGCTTGTATATGTGACTGTGGGATTTCCGAGTCCGTGATTCCGAGAGACCAGATGGCTCCCAAGCTTGGTGCCACTGAGTCTGCTCAGGACCTGGAGTTGAAAGCCTCAGGGATGCCAAGGTGTTAGAACAGGAGGAGTATTGTAATTATTTTTGAGTACCCCCGTCCTGGTCTAACAAAGTGACCATTTGCCCAGCCCCAGACTCTGCATAGCCAGGACAGATCTAGGGGAAAGTAATCGGCTGCTCTTCCACAGTTCAAGTGAATGCAAATAAGTAAATGATTGTAACGCGTAGCTCAACACAAAAGAGGCGCGATCGCGGGGCTAAGGTAGGGATTTGTATAGAACGCCGACCACAACCACGAGGGTGCGTCTAGAGTGTAGGATAGTCTTGCAAGCTGTGTCAGGGTTACAGAAGACAGCGTAAACGAGGTACTTGCCGTGTCTAAGGGTGGAGAGTAGCGGATCTTTGAGGTACGTAGCCGGGGTCAGGATTGGAGAGAGCAGAGTCGTCGTAATGCCAAAGTCAGGGTCAGTGCAGGAGAGAGCAAGATCATCGTTTTCCAAAGCCAGGGTCAGTGCAGGAGAGTATCACAAGGTCAAAGTCCAAGGCAGGGTCAGGCAGCAAGATAGAGACAGACAAGGCAGGATGCGGTGAGATGCAGCATCACAAAACTGGAGTTATGCATGGCAATGCAGAAGAGTACTGACAAGGTATAAGACCTCCCTCCAATAGGAGGCAACCAGGAAGTGAAGGAGCCCTCACTGATAGTCTGCTGGATCGTGCCAATGCATTCTATTGTGCAGCCGATTAGGAGTGAGGGTGATACCTCTAGAGAAAGGTAACACGTGCATCACACTGGCACTCGTGCATGTCACGACACCCGTGTCAGTGCGGGGGCGGAGACCGGAGGTGGAACCTGAGACGAGGGGGGAGGGATGTGTGCGGCCGCTGTGCCACGTACCTCCGTCGTCAGAGTGGGGCGGCATCATAGAGTGGAGACCACGGAACGCTGGAGAGAATGCGTACCGTGCATGCGCTGCACGTCACTGCTGCCGGGGGGAGAGTGTACCCGGGACCTGGGGACCGCAGAGACCAAAGGAGACCACGCACTGCCCACAGGCCGTGCATGTGAACCGCTGCTGGGATGCCCTTTTCAATCGCTTCTGGAACCTGACGTACAGGTGAGGGTTAAGGGGACAGAACCACTGGAATGACAAATCCTCACAATGATATACAGATACAGCCACCCTTATTAGGAAACTTACTTGGGAAATTCTGGGAGATTCTGGGGCAGTCTCACAGTAAATGCCTCCACTTTGCCTCACCATTTCTGTGAGATTCTTAATGGCCCATCTGATTAACACAGCGGGGGGTCCCTGCAGTACCATTCAAACCGAATGGGACTGCAGGGATCCCCCACTGTGTTAATCGGATGGGCCATTAAGAATCTCACAGAAATGTTGAGGCAATGTTGCACCCGAAATGTTATCCCATTGTTTTAACATCATTAATCAGGAGGGGTCATTACAATTAGAAGTAGTTGAAGCCTTGTGGTCAACTGTGGTGTCATAAGTGAGTTAAAATGCACGTACCTTATATGTATGTATGTATTGTATTGTATTGTACTGTACCGACAAAGTTTATTCTTACATTTGCCCGGTCTCGGCCGCGACATATACCGGGCGTGGGCCGAGGTGTCCCGTGCGCGCGCCGGAGCCTCGGAAGATCGGTCCTCCGATCGAGGCACCCCCCTCCCCTCTCCGGGTCCACCGGGTCCCCCGGAGCCCCCCACCGCCATCCCCCACATCTCGGGACACCAGGGCTCCCTTCGGGGCACTAACGCCGTTCGCGCACGCTCCCGATGTTCGAACTCCAAACGACATCCCCCTCAGGTTTAAACCTAGAATTTGATATCAAACCATTCCTATAATGTAACTCTGGTATTGTGTGAACTAACTACAGTTTTCTGTTCTTTTCTTAGATTCACCTATAGCTCATTTATATAAATTAGTTCCCTACTAGATTGCTATGCATATTATAAGTATAGAATTTATGCACTTAATATTGTTTTATATTATTGTTTTTATTATATAAATTTCATTATATTTTTTAATTGTTTATTATTGTAATATGTTTTAATAAATCATGTTATTGTTCCCATTTGAACTCCATATATGTGTGATATGGAGATAATACACTATGCCATCGACTATGTTTAGCTATCTCACTCACCCAATCACATAAATTAACCATCAGAATATATTTTTTCTATTTTCACATGTTTGCGCTTCCCAACGATCAACACTTCATCTACTTCACATGGGATTGAGAGAGAGATCCCACCACCGGGACACATCAGCATTCATCATATGTGTTTGTATACTAATTGTTGTTCTTTCACTATTGCACTGATTTTTGTTGCAAATAGATAATTTGAGCGCCACTATTGATAATTTTGCTTTTAACATGTATGTATGTATGTATGAATGTATGTATGTATGTGTGTACTGTCACGGACCCTTTTATTCTCCAACATCTCCGATTTTGTTCGGGTATTTTTTTTGAATGCCACGCACATCACCGCGTTCATGCCGCATCAAACACTGCATCTGCCTGCGGATTTCAGAGTTGCGCTGAAACGGCTGCACGAGGCAAAAGGCGTCCGCCACTGTATGTATGTATGTATGTATTTATGTATGTATGTATGTATGTATGTATGTATGTATGTATGGCCACGGCCCTTTTATTCTCCAACATCTCCAATTTGTTTGGGTATTTTTTTTCGAATGCCACGCACTTTACCGCGTTCATGCCGCATTCATACCGAGACAGCACTAATAGTAGTTATCAGTGAAATTTTGTATATATCAGCACGCCGCCCATAATGTTAGTTGTTCCCACTCTAGCTTGCTTGTGTACCTCTAATACAGACCTCAGACCTAACATAACTGTGAGACTGTAATGTTGAAAACAATTAAATAAGCACAGCGCTAATACAATGCACGCGGCCGCAGCTTTAAATACCGGAACATGCCGCATAAAACACTGCATCTGCCCGCGGTTTTAAAAGTCGCGCTGAAACGGCCGCACGAGGCTAAAGGCGGCCGCCACTGTATGTATGTATGTATGTATGTATGTATACATATACTTAGTTAAGTTATGGTGGGTAAAAAAAAGTGACAAAAACCCTCCACACCAAAGCATATAGCAAATGTTGAATGGTTTTGAAGCAAAAAGTGGCACTGTGTGCTCATTTGCATGTCATTTCCCAGAATCCCTTGCTGCATTGAAGTGCTGTGTGCGGGGTGATAATGGTGAAAGGCAGGGTTGCAGACCTGTGTAAGACATGCAAATGAGTATATATATATATATATGTAGCCGTGACCCCGGATTCACCCCAATGAGCGGGAGGTTGTGCTTGCAAATAGTAATTGTAAAAGCCCGCGAAAGAGGAGAGTGCATTTGGTGGGAGGATGCATGTCCCTTGACCCAGCAGCCCTGCGGGGAGGGTCAGGTGGGAGAGTCTAGCTAATGGGCGGAGGAAATGCCAGAGATATAGGCAATGGTTGCGTGCACGTGGAGCCAGAGCTAATTAGAGAGGAGAGGAGATGGAGAGTCTGTGAGGGGAGGTTGAACCGCCCCGGCGCAGGCCAGGTGCCTCAGGCCCAGCTAGCCCTGAGTCACCTTAGAGACAAGCTGAGCTAGGGATCGCCTTAGTAAGGTTCCTGCCCCCCCTAGTACTGTAAGTTTTGACCGGGACTATTCTGTCGAGAGGGAGGCTCAGACCCCCTCCTGGAGTTGCCGGAGTCCGGGTGGGAGCACCCCGGACCCTAGAGAGAGAGAGAGAGGGATAGAGCGGTGTCGAACGTACAGAGACCCTTTTTGAAGATCGTGGCAGTTCTGAGCACCGGAGTGCTAGGCAGGTATTTCATCAAGTGCACCAACTGTATCATTCATTCACCCAAGACATAGTGGCTGCGCAGTCACCCATACACACACATGGGGCCTACTGTGAGCGGGAGGAATAATCCGTAAGGATTGGACACGGGGTGGGCTCACCCGGTGGCGGGTGTGGGAATTATTGTTGGCGTCCGCCGTGGCACAGGTTGTGGGGCGTCCGCCGTGGCGCTAGGAAATGTTGACGTCCGCTGTGGCGTGTTATAAAATGTATACCCGTATACAGGAATGTTATGGCATGTAATGAACCGTGAGTTTGACCTGCAAGTAAAAGAGATTGGTTTTAGAACTTGGCTGTGTAAGTGTGATTCTTGCATATACGTCCTGCGAAGATTGCACCCATTATAAATATTGCGCGCACCTCAGGCTCTCCGCGGCAGAGACTTAGGCCCTGTGAGCCAGCAGGTAATACAGCACATAGTAGCAGCTTGCTAGTAATAGGAAGCAGGGCTACATTTGGAGGCGCTGCTGAGATATCAGACCTGGGGTGCCCCTCGAACCTAAATTGTGATCACCATGGCTTTGCCCACCCGTCACGAGATACGAGACTGGGCCGTCAAGTACGCACACCTACTCGTCGCGCCTTAGCGCTGGTCCGAGTGCCCATGGCCTTACCCCTAGGGACTTTACAAACGGCCTTGCGATACCTCCCGGGTTTTGCCAAAGCTCGCCTGGTAGATGTAATGGTAGATCACGACCCCAAGTGGAATACCTTACTTGTGGATTGTCGGCGTAACCTGTTAGCGCTTGAACCTGCCGTTCCACAATCCCTGGTCTTGCCTGATGCACCGCCCGGCGGTAGTCCTTTCGTTTACCCCCTCCGAGATCCCCTCGTACGTCCGTTGGATGAGGACGACCCCACCCTCCCTTTGATTCACTATGCCGCGAGTGAGGTAGTGAGGTAGTTGCCGATCCGTGTTCAGTGACCCGGGATCCAGCACCTCCGTGGAGGCTGGAGTGAGTAGTAATATGCTGCAAAAACTAAATGACAAGATAGACCAGTTATCTAGCCCCCCCAGTTTGCCGCCGCTAGTCGAAGCACTTACCTTAGCCACCCACGCCCAGAACTACCGGAAGCTAAAAGCCTTCTCGGGGACCCTCCCTGTACCTGCCAGGGAAGATGCGGTAGAACCGTGGAAAGAACACACGTGGGATGTGATGGAAGAATGGTCGTGCACCGATGTAGTAAAAAGACAGAGACTTATGGAGTGCCTGCGGCCCCCAGCGGCCACTCTGATAAGTATACACCGCGAACAGCACCCCAAGCTAACCTCTCGCTTGATGATAGAATTCCTGGCCGAAGCCTATAACGCGAAAGAGGATGACGGAGCGTTGTGGGCCAAGTACTATGCCATAAACCAGAAGGAGGGGGAAGAGCTGTCCGCCTATATACACCGTGTGCAAATATCTCTCGGGCCGCTGCTGCATTATAAATATGTGCTACCCTCCCAGATGAATGCGTATCTCTGGAAGCAGTACCTCCGCGGATCCAATCCTTCTCACCCCATAGCCAGCATGATTCGTGATCACCTCACCCGGGCCCCCCTCCCCCCTTCGTTCATCCAACTACTGCAACAGGTGAAGGAACACGAGACGCATCTAATGCTACACTCTCCTCAGAGGCCGAAAGCTAGCAGTAGCACTAAATCCAAAGGAAGTACGGAAAAGAAAGAGGAACCACCGGACCAGCCTGGCTCATAAAAACCTCCTTTCGCAGGACGGTCGTCCCCTCCGCCTGATCGCCGGGCTACCCCCAGAGATATGTCCTGCTACAAGTGCGGGAAGTGGGGGCATCTATCCTACGATTGCCGCCTGGGCGCTTCTCGTCCCCGGAGCCCCTCACCCCAGAAGTTCCCATCCCAGGCTATGGTCTGCGGGGTGTATGCGACGGATGCCGACACAGACGGAACCCCGTCCGAAGGGGCCGAGCTGGTAGAAGATGGTAGTAGGGTGGGACCAGTAGCGCTGATCCGGGTTTTAGTGGATGGAATCTACTCTTCTGCCCTACTAGACACCGAATCCCAGGTCACCATCATATACCGAGGGTTCTATGATCGTCATCTTCAAAAGCGTCCGCTGCGACTGGAGGACCACATCAAGGTACGCGGGCTAAGCAACGACGACTACCCCATCGACGGGTTAGTGACCATGGATCTGGAAGTACAACAGCTCAACACGGGAAAATCTCACCACATGAAGGTGGACGCCTTTGTGTGTCCGGAACACCGAGACACCCCCAAGTACCCTATTATCCTCGGTACCAATGCTGATATTGTACAAGCGGTCATCCGGGCCTATCTACACGAGACTAAAGAGCTCCCCATGTCCAGCCTACAGCTGCAATTGGTTCAAGCCGACCCAGAACAGCCTTCCCCTCCTTCAGATGACTAAGGGCTGTTGTTCTGTGGAAGGAAGGGGTGTACAAAGCTTTTCCCCGGAGAAACACAAAGAATTTCTGCTTGGTGCGCTTATGCGGAGCGCCTAGCCGAAGACCAGCAATTCTCGCTAGAGAGTACCCCCGGGGAGGATGTGAGGCGAGGGTATCGGCTCATACCCGAATTCCGCCATTGGCGGGCGCCATTCCTAGACGAATTGATGTGATGGTGCAGAATCTATCGCCATTCACCCTGGCCATCGATGTGGGGCAGCAGATAGGAAGGATCTATCATATTAGTTCAGTGGAAAAAGCCGTGCAAGTAAACACGACCCGAGTGGACGCAACAGGGGCGGCCCTGGACTTCGATTTTGGGTCGTCCAAATTGCCTGGAGCCTGGAAGGAACGATTACGGGTGCAACTGGAACCGAGACGATCCGTATTCTCTACCGGGGAGATGGATGTGGGGTGTAGTCGCAACGCCCAGCACATCATTCGCATGATGGATGAAAAGCCCTTCATAGAGCGTTCTCGCCTACTCGCTCCCAAGGATGTGGAGGATGTGAGGGCCGCCATCAATGACATGGAAGCCGCCGGGATTGTCACAGAATCCCGAAGCCCCTACGCCTCTCCTATAGTGATGGTGAGAAAGAAAAATGGAACTGTGAGACTGTGTGTAGATTATCGGACGCTGAACAATTGGACGGTGCCGGATCAATATAACCTCCCTCGCATAGAAGAGATCCTCGATACACTACACGGGAGCCAGTGGTTCAGCGTACTGGATCTACGGTCTGGGTACTATCAAGTCCCTATGAGCCCAGAGGATCAAGAAAAGACCGCCTTCGTCTGCCCCTTTGGGTTTTATCAGTTCACTCGCATGCCCCAAGGCATATGTGGAGCACCCGTCACCTTCCAGGGCTTAATGGAGAAGAAGTTGGGTTACCTCAACCCCCGAGAATGCCTGGTGTACCTAGATGACATCATAGTCTTCGGAAAAACCCTGGAAAAACATGAGAACCATCTCTTGAAGGTACTGGATAGATTATCCCAAGAAGGCCTCAAACTCTCTCTGGACAAATGTCGGTTCTGCCGGACCTCAGTAACGTATGTAGGACACATAGTGTCCAGCGCCGGAATCGCCAGTGATCCCGCGAAAATAGGAGCTGTCGTTAACTGACCTCGCCCAGAGAATGTGGGGGAGCTGCGCTCATTCCTGGGTTTCTGTGGCTACTATCGGCGATTTGTGGAAGGGTACTCACGTAGGGCCAAAGCCCTCAACAGCCTGCTCCGCATATACCCGTCTGAAACGGGCCAGAAGAACCACTCTGCCAAACAGCCCTTCGGGGATAAAAGGACCCCCGAGTGCGACCAAGCCTTCCACGACTTGAAGCAGAGCCTGACGGCTGCTCCGGTCTTGGCCTACGTCAATCCCGACCAACCCTACATCCTACACGTGGACGCCAGCCTGAGTGGCCTAGGAGCCTTGTTGCATCAAAAATATCCCGAGGGGTTGCGACCCGTAGCATATATCAACCGTAGTCTCACAGTCAGTGAGCAGAACTATCCGGTACACAAGCTCGAGTACTTGGCCCTTAAATGGGCCATAGTGGACAAACTTCGGGACTATCTGTACGGGGTGTCGTTCAAAGTATGCACCGACAATAATCCTCTCACTTACATCATGACCTCAGCCAAACTTGATGCGACTGGGCATCGCTGGTTGGCCACGCTCTTCAATTACAACTTCACCTTGAAATACAAACCTGGGCCTTTGAACATTGGAGCTGACGCCCTGTCGAGGCGACCGGGGTTGATCCCTACCACCGACGAAGATCAGTGGGAAGAGATTCCGGGGCCCGGGATAAGAGCACTCTGTGGCACGGCAGCCATCATAGATGAACAAGTAGCCTTTTCAGAATTATGGGTGGCTGACTCCCTAGGGTGCACCTCTACCGCTATACCTGAAGCCTATCGTGACCCGAGTGGGATGCATGTTACCCCCGATCAAATCATTGCTTGGGAGGACATGGTACGTTACCAAGAGCAAGACCCAGTCGCAGGGATTATCCGTGATGCCATTCGACAAAAGCGACGGGGCCTGCTTTGCCAGACTCCGGGGGATGTCGGAGGTATACTAATGCGGGAGGCAGACAAATTTGAAATACAAGATCGGCTGTTGTACCGAGTGGTGAAGTATCATGACCATCCGGGTCGCCGCCAACTAGTGTTACCAAAACTACTACAATACTTAGTGTTGAAAGCCCTCCATGATGAACACGGACATCTGGGGGTAGACAAGACTTTCTCAAATGCCTGGCCTTCCAGTCTACCGGATCAAAGACGCGGAGGGTCAGATAAAGACGTGGCATCGCAATCATCTGCTCCCTATTCCCCAATTAGAAGAAGGAGACTTAGAGTGGCCTACAGCTCCCCTGAGTGGGGAACTGTCATCAGAACAAGAAAGTCTGGAAGATCCAAAGGAAGGAACCTCTCAAAATGTCTTTCCGGCCGCGGGGGCATCTCCCGGAGGAGCTACGGGCAAAGAGCCCCATGGCCCCATGACAGAGACACTGACTCCAGTGAGTCCACCGCTAGATCCCCAGAGCCCGTGCTTTGTGCCACAAAGAGACTTTACAGATATGCCCAGCCCCTCAAGGGCCGAGTTGGAAATACCCGATGAGAATTGCTATTCTCCCAAAGAGGTAGCGGAAGAGCCAATTCGCAGAAGCCAAAGAGCTGGCCAACCTCCCACGAGGTTGGCTTATGATCAGTTCGGGGCACCCCATTATGAAGCTCAGCAGAGGGCTCACAGCCGGGTTCAATCAGTGATTATCATGTTCAGTGAAATGTACAAGTTGATAGAGAACCCAATGTATTAGTATTTTTCATTATATAACTGGTTGTGTTGTTATCGTTGTCCAAGCGGGGAAGTTGGAATCCATAGGGGGGAGGATGTAGCCGTGACCCCGGATTCACCCCAATGAGCGGGAGCTTGCGCTTGCAAATAGTTGTTGTAAAAGCCAGCGAAGGAGGAGAGTGCATTTGGTGGGAGGATGCATGTCCCTTGACCCAGCAGACCTGCGGGGAGGGTCAGGTGGGAGAGTCTAGCCAATGGGCGGAGGAGGTGCCAGAGATATAGGCAATGGTTGCGCGCACGTGGAGCCAGAGCTGATTGGAGAGGAGAGGAGATGGAGAGTCTGTGAGGGGAGGTTGAACCGCCCCGGCGCAGGCCAGGTGCCCCAGGCCCAGCTAACCCTGAGTCACCTTAGAGACAAGCTGCACTAGGGATCGCCTTAGTAAGGTTCCTGCCCCCCTAGTACTGTAAGTTTTGACCGGGACTATTCTGTCGAGAGGGAGGTCTGGGCTCAGACCCCCTCCTGGAGTTGCCGGAGTCCGGGTGGGAGCGCCCCGGACCCTAGAGAGAGAGAGAGAGGGATAGAGCGGTGTCGACGTAAAGAGACCCTTTTTGAAGATTGTGGCAGTTCGAAGCACCGGAGTGCTCGGCAGGTATTTCATCAAGTGCACCAACTGTATCATTCATTCACCCGAGACATAGTGGCTGCGCAGTCACCCATACACACACATAGGGCCTGCTGTGAGCGGGAGGACTAATCCATAAGGATTGGACACGGGGTGGGCTCACCCGGTGGCGGGTGTGGGGATTATTGTTTGCGGCCGCCGTGGCGCAGGTTTTGGGGCGTCCGACGTGGCGCTAGGAAATGTTGACGTCCGCCGTGGCGTGTTATATAATGTATACCCGTATATAGGAATGTTATGGCATGTAATGTACTGTGAGTTTGACCTGCAAGTAAAAGAGATTCGTTTTAGAACTTGGCTTTGTAAGTGTGATTCTTGCATATATGTCCTGCGAAGACTCACTCCCCTTTTGGCGAGAGCTGTCGCAGGTGGAGGCGCTGCACCCGTTATAAATATTGCGCGCACCCCAGGCTCTCCGTGGCAGAGACTTAGGCCCTGTGAGCCAGCAGGTAATACAGCACATAGTAGCAGCTTGCTAGTGATAGGAAGCAGGGCTACATATATATATATATATATATATATATATATATATATATATATAAATACACAGTGGTCGACAAATCACCCAAACATCTACTC
The DNA here is from genome assembly GCF_040206685.1 of Ascaphus truei. Lineage (NCBI taxonomy): Eukaryota > Metazoa > Chordata > Amphibia > Anura > Ascaphidae > Ascaphus > Ascaphus truei. The sequence goes on from NC_134483.1 coordinate 480,952,987, forward strand.
GCCAAAAAAAATATCTACTCGCCACCTAGTCCCAACTCCATCCTAGTCCTGCCCCCAAGCCCTCCCCGCTTTAAAAAAATAAAATAAAATAAATTGAATAAATTCCTAGTAAGAAAAACATTCGTTTTTGACATAAGTTTATTTATTGTATTACATTATACTACAATTAGTCCTTGTTACGTGTGTGTGTGTGTGTGTGTGTGTATATGTGTGTGTGTGTGTGTGTGTATGCGTGCGTGCGTGCGTGCGTGTGTGTGTGTGTGTGTGTGTATGTATGTGTGATCTTACCTGATCCGCAGTCCAGGTACCTCATTCCCGCAATGTTATATGTTGGAGGTGAGGTGTTTCTTACCTGTCTTCTAGGTTAGGGGGAATCCTGATGTCTCCTGTGTGAAGCTTGAGTCAGATCTGGAAGTAAGCAGTATAGGTTATTTCGGTGTAGGTATAGGGCAGTTAAGATATATAGGGTAAGTAAGATATCAAGGTCCCGTGTGAGAGAGAGAGACAGAGAGTGGGTAAGAGAGAGTGACACACAGAGAGAGAGAGCGACAAAGAGAGAGAGAGAGAGCGACACACAGAGAGAGAGAGAGCAACACACAGAGAGAGAGACACAGACACAGAGAGAGAAAGCGACACACAGAGAGAGAGAGAGCGACACAGAGAGAGAGCGACACAGAGAGAGCAACACAGAGAGAGAGAGCGACACACAGAGAGCGACACACAGAGAGAGAGAGAGCAACACAGAGAGAGAGAGAGCGACACACAGAGAGAGAGAGTGACACAGAGAGAGAGAGAGAGCGACACAGAGAGAGAGAGCGACACACAGAGAGAGAGAGAGCGATACACAGAAAGAGAGAGTGACACACAGAGAGAGAGAGAGCGACACACAGAGAGAGAGAGAGCGACAAAGAGAGAAAGAGAGAGCGACACAGAGAGTGAGCAACACAGAGAGAGAGCGACACAGAGAGAGAGAGAGCGACACAGAGAGAGAGAGCAACACACAGAGAGAGAGTGACACACACAGAGAGAGAGAGCGACAGAGAGAGAGAGAGTGACACAGAGAGAGAGAGTGCGACACACAGAGAGAGAAAGCGATACACAGAAAGAGAGAGCGACATACACAGAGAGAGAGCGACACACAGAGAGAGCAAAACAGAGAGAGAGAGCGACACAGAGAGAGAGAGAGATCAACACAAAGAGAGAGCAACACAGAGAGAGAGAGAGAGCGACACAGAGAGAGAGAGCAACACACAGAGAGAGAGCGACACAAAGAGAGAGAGAGCGACACAGAGAGAGAGAGAGAGCGACACACAGAGAGAGAGAGAGCGACACAGAGAGAGAGAGAGCAACACAGAGAGAGAGAGCGACACACACACAGATAGAGCGACACACACACAGAGAGAGAGCGACACACAGAGAGAGAGCGACACACACACAGAGAGGGTGATAGAGAGAGAGACCAAGTCAGTCATCTCCCTCACCCACACTCTCACACTCTCACACACTCTCACACTCTCACACACACTGACACACACACACTAACACTTTCACACACACTCTCACACACACTCTCACACACACACTGCCACACAATCTAACACACACTGACACACACACACTGATAGACACACACACACACACACACTGACAGACACACACACACACACACACACTGACAGACACACACACACACTGACAGACACAAACACACACTCTGACAGACACACACACACACACTTTCTGACAGACACACACACACACACACACTCTGAAAGACACACACACACAAACACACACTCTCTCTCACACACACTCACACACACACACTCTGACAGACACACATACACTACCAGAAACAGCGCCGGGAGTCCCGCTCACCATCAGAGGTATGTTGGAGTCATCGGGGGCTGCGGGCGACATCGGGAGCTTGCGGGAGACATCGGAGGTTTGAGAGGGCCTGCGGGGGTTTGTGGCGGCTTCAGGGAGACATCAGAGGTTTGAGGGGGCCTGCGGGGGCATACGGCAGCCAATGGGGTTATGCGGGGGCCTGCGGCGGCAATTGGGGGTATGCGGCGACCATTGGCGGTATGTGGGGCCTGCGGGGGTCATTGGGGGTAAGTGGGGGCATTTGAAGGTATGCGGGGGCCATTGGGGATATGCGGGGGCCATTGGGGTTATTTTTATGCTGGAGTCTCAATATACATAAAACTCACACGGCCTGATGTGAGTCCTTGTCCTCAGAGGGTGATGTCCTGTATGGATGGTGTCTGGGTTGTCTCAGCAGAATTATCCCCCGATGGGTGTAGTGTGTGAGTGTCTCCTCTCCCCGTTTCCCAGATGACCAAAAGGAGTGTATGCCAACAAGGGTTAACAACAATAAAAAAGGTCTTTAATGGGTATACAGTGGAGACATAAGCATATGAAATGCAAACATGTGGTGAACCATAACACAATGAAATACAATAAAATAAGACACAATGAAATGAAATAAAGCAAACACAAGGACTACACTCACACTTGATGTCAGATAAAATGGCCCAGCCTCAGCCGCTCGGTACACTCCTGCACGGTCTCCTCCTCCGTTCTTGTTCCCACTGGCGCGTCCGGCAGCGGAACCGGAAGAGGGGATCTGCAACGGATGTCCTGTAGTGTGCTGGGTCCCTCTCTCAATGAGCTCCGGCAGCTCATTGAGAGAGGGACCCAGCACACTACAGGACATCCGTTGCAGATCCCCTCTTCCGGTTCCGCTGCCGGACGCGCCAGTGGGAACAAGAACGGAGGAGGAGACCGTGCAGGAGTGTACCGAGCGGCTGAGGCTGGGCCATTTTATCTGACATCAAGTGTGAGTGTAGTCCTTGTGTTTGCTTTATTTCATTTCATTGTGTCTTATTTTATTGTATTTCATTGTGTTATGGTTCACCACATGTTTGCATTTCATATGCTTATGTCTCCACTGTATACCCATTAAAGACCTTTTTTATTGTTGTTAACCCTTGTTGGCATACACTCCTTTTGGTCATCTGGGAAACGGGGAGAGGAGACACTCACACACTACACCCATCGGGGGATAATTCTGCTGAGACAACCCAGACACCATCCATACAGGACATCACCCTCTGAGGACAAGGACTCACATCAGGCCGTGTGAGTTTTATGTATATTGAGACTCCAGCATATGAGTCTGTAATCAATCCACTACAGTCAGCGTTGAGGGAGAGACACCACACAAGCCTGTGTGAGTCACTGAATCCATAATTTTATGTATTCTTTGATTAGTTAAAGTGGAAAACCAATTATCAACCCCTCCAGCATTATCCTCCTCCTTGCTTCCACACCCTGCCCTTACCCCCCTCCCCCTTTCCCCCCCCACCCCCCCCCCCTCTTCCCCCATCCCCCACATGTGTATCTAATACACTGAGATTTTAATTCTTTTTTATTTCATTCGGTTCCATCGACATCGGGAGGCCCATGAGGTTTGCGCTGACTATCTTCACACTACAACTGCCACGCTAAGAAGGAGACGGGATTCCCTTCTCCGAAGTCAAGCAGCAACCAGGAAATCATCAAAAAAGGGCCAGTATATATTTTTATATACTCTTTTACACTTCGTACACAATCACATATCTATATTCCAATTTATTTGAATAGCTTAGGCGTTGCAGCACTTTCTCCGCCACAAATCCTAGGGAGCGCCCCAGTTCAAACAACCTCCAGCCATTGGGGTTATGCAGGGGCCATTTGGGATATGCGGGGGCCATTGGGGATATGCGGGAGGCCTGCAGAGGCACTCTCTGGCTGCTTCAGGGAGGAGAAACGTGCTCAGAGAGGCGGGGGAGGAGGGAGTGCTGCTTCGGCCAATAGGAGCTCGCCATGTTGTTAAATCCACTCGCCCGGGGCGTGCAGATGTATAGGTTTGTCGAACACTGTATATATATATACCATAACCTAATAATAATTTCACTGCTTGCTGAATCAATGCACTCCTATCCACATCCTACAAGTTCTCTAATGAATACTGATTAATTAGTCACAAACACTGCAGCTATATCCCTTCACCACACACACAAACACAATACAGTAGCATGCTAATTTAATATTTCCAAGATACAATATGAACATACACAGACATTTTACTTTTATTTAGTAATTTTTCATGAACTACAGTGCAATTATGTTTTTATGCCCACAATGCACAAGAGTGGTTTATTTATTTTAGAATCTGTATGATTGGGTTAGGGGAGTGTTCTGGTGTATAGGGTTCAAGTTCACACAGAGGGCTTAATGTGTGAAGGTGGGAAGTATGGGGTCTAAGCAGGTTAACCACATTAATTTCAGCTCCATGAGCGCTCCAATTCCAGTGATACAGTACATACCTGTAAAGATATTGCAGGGGTGTAAATATTGAAGCAGAGGTACTGTGAGGGTGTAAATCAGGAAGACATGGTAGCGTGGGGTGTAAATAAGAAACACTGGTTTTGTGGGCTCTAAATACAGAAGCAGTGGTACAGCTGGGCACACAATATGGACATTTAAAGCTCCCTCATGCAGAAGGATAATAGGAAGCGGCAACATCATCCCTTGTGGCTTCTATATGACTTGGGTATATGAGAGTTTTAAACAGCATTAACATACATGCTTCACATCTAGGGAGGAAATTTACAAATAAAAAAAAGGAAAAGCCGCGTTAAACAGACTCAATGGTTTATAAGTTAAAATATGATATATATTTTTAAGGAAATGGTTCGTGTGGAATCCATGCTTCAGTATAAGCAGTAATATCCTGCCAAGCTCTACAATCTATAATATTACTTGCAGTAAATATGGATATGGAGCTGCATACTGCACATATTGAAATTTGAGCCAAGTATTTATCAATAATATGTGCTGACATGTATGCTTACACTATTGTACAGTGTGCCATAATAAAACACCTACATATGCAGTACCCACAGCACGCACAATATGTACGCATCTCCCTGGATTGCATACTGTATGCGTTTCACTGAGGAACATGGGGATTAGCACAAGACCATAATGTGACCATGGGACACTGCGAGATCAACAGAAGTATGTTTTTGGTTGCAATAACATTGGCAACATCTTTATATGCAAAAATATAGCAACTAAAAAAAATATTTGTCTGTTGCCAGAATTGCATAGGTTAACTATTCTCTCTCTGCAAAATGTTTGCACATCAATAGTCATATGTCTTTCTTCTATAATTTCTAGTCATTCATTAAAATGATTTATTTGTTTATTTTCCAGGTACTGTTTCATTCCCAGGTGTAGCCCCAAGTGGGTCTCAGCAGTGTGAGGTTTGTTGTACTATATTTGCGATATGCTACAGTATATGGTGGAGGGTTCTTGTCGCCTTTTTCACCCACCATAACTTATAATGTGTATGGTAAATCCTACAGCCTTGAAAATGGCAAAGACAGTACAGCCAACCTCACACTGATGAGACCTATCAAGGTTGAAACATGTCTGTGAGTGATTTCTCTGGCTTTGCATATAATCCCATGCTGTGCTTAAAAGCTGTGTTAGCAGCGAGCATTAGTTCATAATGGTTCCATGTAAAAATAGTTTTCAGGCAAAAGGTGACACTGTGTTTGCTCATTTGCATGTGATTTCCCAGAATCCCTTACTGCAGTGGAAGCACTGTAAGCTAGGTGATAATGGTTGAAAGGCAGGGTTGCAGACCTGTCTAAGACATGTGAATGTGCTCACAAGTGATATTCCTTATTGGCAATACAGTATGCTAACAGTGGAGGTTTTTTGTTGCATTTTCCCCCCCACCACAACATAAAAAGTGTGTGTGTGTGTGTGTGTGTGTGTGTGTGTGTTTGTGTGTGTCAATTATTTATTTATTATCTAACTTAACAATAACGTGTATTAAAAAATCTATCCTCCTTATACCAATCTACGTTTCATCAAATATGGATGAATATGTGAATCTATATATTAAATTTAAATATTAGTTGTAAACCTAAACCTATAATAATTTTAATTCCAATATCAAAAATTAATTATATCCAATAGTATAATATAATAACAATCTATCAATTATATACCACTACACCATATAAAAAAATATATATAATAAAATTATATCAATCACATAATTATTTAATTCTTAGTGTGATGAGAATAGCATTCACAAAATAAAAATTATAAAAATAATAATAATTTCATATTCATAAAAATCTCATATGGTATAATCATACATAACATTAACATAAAAAAATTATTAAAATGATTAAAAAATGAAAACAAACTGGAATGACTGAAAAGTAACATCCAATCAAGGAATTATAGAAATGTATAAATGATTCCTCTCAAAGAAAAACACAGAACACTATCCAAAGAAAGGGAGAGAGGAACCAAAAAATAATAAGAACCAGAGACGCAAGGCAGAGAAACGCAAAGGCAGGACACTAAACCAGTGTACTTGTATCTAAACTCTCGTTACGACCCCTGAGAGAAAGTGTACCAAGTGAGTATATCCAAAAAGACTCTCTCATACAAAGTGTTTTGAATCTATCTCCACCCAGTAGAGTACTTGGAATACTTTCAATGCCCATAACAACAAGTCCCTTCGGGTCCTTAGAATGCACTTGAGCAAAATGTCAAGGAACACTGTGTGCCAACTTTCCCTTAATAATGGAACGTCTATGCTCCAGGAATCTGACACACAGTGCTCTTTTAGTGCGACCCACATATTGCAACTAACATGGGCAAGATAGAACATACACTATGTATGTAGAGAGACAATTGATTGGACCCTTTATTGTATATTCAGATTTATTACTAAATGAAGAAAAGGTGTCCGACAGATGTAGATGTCCACACATTAAACACCTAGATCTGCCACATTTAATATTTCCCGATACCAACTGTGAACACTATTCGCAACTGTTTTGTCACTGAGTCTACTTGGGGCCAAGATGTTTTTGATATTTAAACCCTTACAGAAGACCAGTGGTGCCACAGTGGACAGCTGACTGCCGAGGTGCAGATCCGAAAGCAACACTTTCCAATGGCGATTGATGATCTGTCTAATTTTGTGAGAATACCAATTGAATTTTGTAATAAACTTGACCTCACAGTTGTTGTTATTGACTACCAAAGGCATAGATTGTTTATACTGTTTAAGCTTGGATTTGGCTAACAGATCTCCACGTTCAACAGACCTGACCTTCTTAAATGCCTCCTGCACTAAATCCATATCATACCCTTTTTCCTTGAAATTGTCGATAAGAAGACGCGACTGCAATTCAAATACCCAGTCGGACGAGCAATTCCTCCTCAGTCCATTAAATTGACTGAGGGGGATATTGCATAGCCACTTTGAATGTGCAGTCTAGCGTGTATATAGCCATTAACCTCAACGTCCTTGAAATGCACCCGCGACTGGATGTTCAAATTCAAATCTATCGACAATTCCAAATCTAGAAAGACAATATTAGACACATCAATCTGGTGGGTAAATCTAAGGCCCATGTCATTGGAGTTAAAGTCGGTCAATATCTGCTCGAGATCACCCCCATCCCCATCCCATATGATCAAGATGTCATCGATGTACCGGCCATAGAACACCAAACCCTGGCATTTTCTGATGATTCTGAATTTATTAGACAGGAAGCTCTTAGCACTCAAAGGGTTATATCATTTGATAAGGAAATTATGGAGAGGAAAACTAAAAAACTTACTAGAGATAATGATGATTACGAGAATGGGAAGGTATTGAATTGGAAACTCCCTAATCCTTCTAAAAATTACCAAGCTAGTAGGAGGTATTATAAGAAAAAATCTCATCGTAGTCATTCTAGGAATGAATCTCATAAAGAGGTATTTGATAAACAGAGTGAACCAATGGATGCTTCAACCGCAAACTTGGAGAAGTTATCTGTGCTGATACATTATATATATATATATATATTAAACACAAAATATATGCCGCAATCAAATCACCCCTGGATGACTAAGTAGTCAAAGATAACCAAAGGTCAGGGTAGAAAATGACCCTCTGGTGGTGCTACCGACCCATAGGGAATATGTTACACAAAGAAAAAGAAAAAGGGAGGGTCAAAAAGGTGCACTCAAACAATATATAATGAAAAAATGGAAAAAATGGGCTTTATTAGCAAAGAGTATAAAAAACACACAAGACAGACCCACAGAAATCATATAATAAATTGCTGTGTGACACAATGATGGAAAATTATACACCACAGAGGCTCATGAGGTCTGGTAGGAACCAAAACAAAAAAGTACAGATATACCATAACAAACCAGGGGAAAGAAAATTCCCCCAGTAATGTAACTAAGATCGGCCGATCTATAGCAAGAAAAATACAAAAAAATAAATAGAATTGGTAAAACAAACCAGAACACAGAAAAAATAAATTGACCTCTTAAAAATGGTGAGAAATGGTATAACACACAGCTGAAGGTAAATAAAAATGTGACCCTATAATGTGCTGCAAACAGACTGTGAAAGGCTGATGCCAAAGCTGTGCTGCACACATGAAATAAGCAGCAAGAGAAGGGAGTCCAAATAGTGCACTGGTAGCACTCATCACAAGTCCCCAGAGGTAAAAGCTCAATAGTAATGAGCAAAGGTAATGCTAGAGCAGCCCAGGGACAGGGAGCACTACAGATGGGTAGTGAACAGGGCAATGAGGAAGTCCCGCAATACAGACCAGTGTCCCATGCTAGGGCATCAGCGACGTCACAAAGGAAAATCTTGGGCAATCTGATGCAGCACACGGGTCAGGAGGAGGTGGGGGTGCTGTCACAGCTCTGCTCCGACAGCCGTTTCGCCAAAAAGGCTTCTTCCGGGAGCGTACAATGTCAGCATTCACAAGCATTCTTTAAAGGGCTCCGTTTTCGCGCCAAAAGTTCACTCGCGGCAAACAGCCAATAGGAATTTCTGAAAAATAGAACCGCGTCAGCTGTTGCTATGTGAAGGCGAGAAGAACTTAGAGGGCAATGAACCTTAAAGAGACAGACATAGGGGGACATAGAAAATAACATAATGTGTTTAAAAAAAGACATAATTACTAAGCAGGATGTTTAAAAGCAAGGAGAAATGGATGAGGATAGAATAAATGAGTAATAATAATATCAAAGAAAGTAAATAAAGAAGTGATATTCTCAAAGTAAAATTAAGTAGACTGAAAATATTACAAATGAGCAAAAAATAAATAAAAAGAAAGATGAACTAAGGAAAAAAGATAAGATTCAGAGTTAGACATCTCAGAAAGGCAAAGCAATTTGGGAAAAACCTAAAAGCATAAAATAGATAAATGAAAACCTAAAGAAACATTGCAAAGCTGAGATAGTCATTGAGTCCTGTTGGAATAAAAGTCCCCAATTGAACTATCCATCTGCATTCTTTTTTCAGGAGAAGTTGCTCCACATTACCACCTCGAATGCCTATGTTAATTTTATCAATGGCAAAAGCCACCAGGGATGAAGGATCTGAGTTATGCACATCACGGAAGTGGCGTGCCACACTGGTGATTTTTTTAAAACATGCCAGATCTTTAGTTGCATTTTTAATGTTCCGTGTGTGCTCCAGAACCCTTACACGAAGTTCCCTGGTGGTCATGCCAATATAGATCAGGCCACAGGGACAGCTCATATGGTAGATGACATTCTTGGATTTACAATTAAGGAAATGGAAAATTCTAAAATCTCGGGTGCCTTTAGAATTATGAAAGACATTGGTCTGCTTCATATGTCTACAAGCAGAACAATGTCCACATTTGTAGAATCCTTTTAGGTTAACTTGGTTAAGGAAAGTAACTTTTGGAGGAGTAGTGTAATGGCTCCTGACTAGTAGATTCTTTAAGTTGGGAGCCCTTCTACTAGTGAGATTGACTCTATCACCCAGAATGGCCCGAAGATCCTGATCTACCAAGAGGATGTCCCAATGTTTTTGGAGGATGTTTTTGAGACTGTTCCATTTATTATTATAAGTTCCAATGAACCTGATTGTTTTAGAAGATGTTCATTTTGGTTTTGGTTGTAATAGAGCTTGTCTTTCTAGTTTATAGCTATTATTAAGACCCCGTTTTATGGCCGATTGACTATAGCCCCTTGCTTTGAATCTATTGCTCATCTCTGTTGTTTGGGCTTTAAAGGTATCCATAGTCGAGCAATTACGGCAGAGTCTGATAAACTCTCTATTGGGTATTCCCTTGATCTGGTGCATGGGATGGAAACTGCTTGCATGTAGTATAGTGTTGCAGGATGTCGTCTTCCGATAAATATCGGTGACTATGCGTCCATCAGAAGCAACACTGATACTAAGGTCAAGGTACTTTACATTAGTAGCACTTGAAGTGTAAGTGAGCCTGATGTTAATGCTGTTGTGATTGAGAACATCGATGAACTGTTTCAGCAGGGATGCGGTGCCCTGCCAAAGAATGAAAATATCATTGATGTATCTCAACCACAACAGCACATGGGACGTGTACTCACTATTGGCTTCCGAAAAGACCTCTTCGCGTTCCCACCACCCCAGGAAGAGATTCACATAGGAGGGCGCACATGTTGCACCCATAGCCGTTCCTCTGATCTGTAAATAATAAGTATTTTTAAATAAAAAATAATTATGTTTCAGAACGAAATCCAAAAATTGTATTAATGTATTTGTGAGGTTTATACTCAGTTTCTGCATGGATATAAAGAATCTTGTGGCAAAAATGCCATCTTCATGGCGGATACAGGTATATAGTGTTTCAACGTCACAAATGACTAGTATAGTATCATTTTCAACAAACACATTATCCAGCTGTGAGAGTATATCCATGCTGTCCCTGAGATAAGAGGGTAAAGTTTCCACAGACAAACGTAGGAATGCATCAATGAAACGGCTTATGGGCTCACATAACCCTCCTATACCCGATATGATAGGTCTTCCTGGGAGGTGGGAGAGGCTCTTGTGGATTTTGGGCAGAAGATATAATGTTGGTGTAACTGGGTATTTAGTAATTAAACCGTCATGATGGCGTCTAGTAATAACACCCTCTGCCAGTGCCTCACGCACTAAAATATCGAGCTCTTCCTTGAACTTAGTAGTAGTTGACTATGATTCCAACAGGACTCAATGACTATCTCAGCTTTGCAAAGTTTCTTTAGGTTTTCATTTATCTATTTTATGCTTTTAGGTTTTCCCCAAATTGCTTTGTCTTTCTGAGATGTCTAACTCTGAATCTTATCTTTTTTCCTTAGTTCATCTTTCTTTTTATTTATTTTTTGCTCATTTGTAATATTTTCAGTCTACTTAATTTTACTTTGAGAATATCACTTCTTTATTTACTTTCTTGATATTATTATTACTCATTTATTCTATCCTCATCCATTTCTCCTTGCTTTTAAACATCCTGCTTAGTAATTATGTCTTTTTTTAATCACATTATGTTTTTTTCTATGTCTCCCTATGTCTGTCTCTTTAAGGTTCATTGCCCTCTAAGTTCTTCTCGCCTTCACATAGCAACAGCTGACGAGGTTCTATTTTTCAGAAATTCCTATTGGCTGTTTGCCGCGAGAGAACTTTTGGCGCGAAAACGGAGCCCTTTAAAGAATGCTTGTGAATGCTGACATTGTACGCTCCCGGAAGAAGCCTTTTTGGCGAAATGGCCGTCGGAGCAGAGCTGTGACAGCACCCCCACCTCCTCCTGACCCGTGTGCTGCATCAGATTGCCCAAGATTTTCCTTTGTGACGTCGCTGATGCCCTAGCTTGGGACGCTGAACTGTATTGTGGGACTTCCTCATTGCCCTGTTCACTACCCATCTGTAGTGCTCCCTGTCCCTGGGCTGCTCTAGCATTACCTTTGCTCATTACTATTGAGCTTTTACATCTGGGGACTTGTGATGAGTGCTACCAGTGCACTATTTGGACTCCCTTCTCTTGCTGCTTATTTCATGTGTGCAGCATAGCTTTGGCATCAGCCTTTCACAGTCTGTTTGCAGCACATTATAGGGTCACATTTTTATTTACGTTCAGCTGTGTGTTATACCATTTCTCACCATTTTTAAGAGGTCAATTTATTTTTTCTGTTTTCTGGTTTGTTTTACCAATTCTATTTATTTTTTTGTATTATTCTTGCTATAGATCGGCCGATCTTAGTTACATTACTGGGGGAATTTTCTTTCCCCTGGTTTTGTTATGGTATATCTGTACTTTTTTGTTTTGGTTCCTACCAGACCTCATGAGACTCTTTGGTGTATAATTTTCCATCATTGTTTCACACAGCAATTTATTATATGATTTGTGTGGGTCTGTCTTGTGTGTTTTTTACACTCTTTGCTAATAAATCCATTTTTTCCATTTTTTCATTATATATTGTTTGAGTGCACCTTTTTGACCCTCCCTTTTTTCTTTTTCTTTGTGTTATATATATATATATCTTCCATTATTTCTCCATCCAGCAGAAGCCCTATTTTGCCTACAGATGTATCCAGACTAACTGTTCATGCACATGGGGAAGCAACAGAAGCCTGACCAGAGCATCCCCCATAAGCAGTTAATCTCTATTTTTGGAGTCACATTTGGTTGAATTGAACCCCATTGGCATCCCCAGAGCCACATTGTTTGGCTTTCTATGCTGCAGCTCTAGAGACAGTAACTCTGGCTACATCTGTACCTGAGGGAGGCAAGATTTCTGGAAGTGAATTTTCAAGTGATATGCAAGCTTACAGCTTGATGAATAGTACAGGATTGCACAGCCAGAACGAAGTTGTGTGAAAACAAAAAGTTTTGCACATGGTTCTGACATACTGGTCATTCCTGAAGAAATGGGGCTTTGCATGTGATAGTGCTAAATCTAAATCTATGTAGCAGCCAGACCTTTTAGAATTATCTTATTAGATGACTTGATGAATATTTGTGATTATAGGCTAGACTGAAATTCTGGGCATTATTGAAATCCCTGATCTCTTTATGGTCAAAATTCTATGCATTATTCATTCAGTAATGGCCCGGAAATTTTTGGCATCTTGCCAAGTTTTTCCGCCAATCTGCTTTGAGTTCTCATATACACTGAGCGAGAGTAGCTCTCAGACAGGGGAGGTGATTGGATAGGAGGCTCCAGCCAGACACTGACTCCTCCCCCACACTGCCTGAAGAGAGATAAGCACAGGAGACAATAAAAAGTTATGTGTGTCTGTAACTGCAGTGTGTTTTGTGCGTGTTTAATGGATGTGTGTGTTGTGTGAGTGTGTGTACTAAGGGGGAGGCTTCATTGTGTGTGTATATTAAGAGGGAGGCTTCATTGTGTGTGTTTACAGAGGGGGGCTGCATTGTGTGTGTATGTGTGTGTATAGAGGGGCCAGATCACCAACAGGGGGGAGAGCTGGGACTGGTGTCCCTGGCCCAGTGGCTGTGTGGCACTCCCCCAACTGCACGCCTCCCTCACTAACTGTCCCATGCCGTGCTTCTTATGCTGGCATGCGCTGGGCCTCTCTGATGTCAGCGCATGCCAGAAGCAAGCTGAGTTCAGCTTCCAGCATGAACTAGCATGAGGCCCGGCGCACACCTGCGTCAGAAGCTCGGCTTCTTGACTTCATTTTATTTATATGTATTTGGTGGGTGGGTTTTTTTTGTATGTATTTGTGGGGTGGTTTTTTTGTATGACAGATGCAGACGCCATTATTCGAACATTTCACGCGTTGTATACAGCTGCGGCATCCATTATCCTAATGCGGCCGGATCCGCGTCGCTCTGATAACCGCGGGCAGATGCGGTATATTTTCTTTTTTTTCCGGAGCAGTTTCCGGTATGTTAGCGCTGTCTGCTATACTGCAATACTGTCTAAAAACACAGGTGGGCATTCGCGAGCTGTTGTCTTAAATGTCTAATAGCCATTCAATGTTCAGCCGTACATTTTCTGCAAGTCTGTGTGTGCGAGCACAGTATTTGTAAAATAGAAGATTTAAAGTATACAGTATTACAAAAATATAACGTTGCGTCTTCTTCAAATATAAAATTAATAAATTTCTATATGTACTGTATTATTTTGTAATCAGTACTTTTACTTCTTTTCATACTGTTTTTATATTATGCGTGTACTGTACAGTACTGTATGTCTCATTTGAACATTGTTAAAATGCATAGGCGTGTTACAGTATCACATTTCGGCGCATACAGTATAGCGCTCTCCCTCCCTCTCGCCCCCACACACACACCAAGCTAAAGTACTATTTCAACTTCTTATCTACAGTACACCTCTCCCAGCCAGATGTTTTCTGAAAGCCAGATGGCTTTCTGGCTTCAATCATCCCGAACATGTCATCACATTCCTGCGTGTATAACGTACAGAGCCTGGTGTCACATTTCCGCGCATGCGTGTATAACTTCACATTCATTTGGAAGTTCAAGTTTTTTTTTTTTTTTGTTTGTTTTTTTGTTTCGTTTCCAGACATGTGCCTGCATAAAAATTATTGGTATTCTGATATTCAATCGGTACTGTAGCTTTTTAATGAGACACTAGTCATTCACATGCTTTATGAGATTTTTATTGATTTGGTGGTATGGGGATCAAAACATTATTATGACCTGTTGAAAATATTTCTTTGAACTACAGTACAGCTAATCCATTATGATGACTCATCCATCCCCCCACTCAACCCTTTGAGGTTTTGTTCACGGTAACGCATTCGCACTTGTGATAAGCCCTTCTCGAATTGAATATGTTAATCTGATTAGAATATCTGAATAGAATAATCTGAATAGAAATGTGTATCCACACCTTCCCGAATTTTATATTTTAATCTGACAAGCCCTTCTTGGCAACTACAGGAAGTAGTGTAGCCCAACCCATAAACACTTCAAACACAAACTCAAAGCCTTCTTCAAGAATCCCCACCCCCCACACACACATTCAAAGTGAATTTAAAGTTCAAAGAAGAAAAAAAGAGAGTTAAAAAATATTCTTAGGGGGCGGGGCTGGCTGTTTCAATTATTATGATTATCGTGAATGTAATGAAATATTTATTTTATTTTATCAGGAATAAAAAATACAAATAATCATGAATAATACAAAATTCAGTGTTTATCTTCTTTGTACACGTACAGTACTGTACAGTAGTTCTTCTGTCAGTTAAAAATTGAGGGCCGGTGCATAATCATGGAAGAATGAAAAATACAAATAATCATGAATAATGCACATTTAAAATAATAAAAACAGTAATAAACATTTTTAGTCTTTCTCTTCTTTGTCATGGCCACATTTCATTCTGTAGTTCATTGAGAGAGGGTTTTTTTTTGTGTAAATGTGTGTACTGTAGCTACACTATACACACAGTTCACACAATTTACACATGATACACCCCTCCCCCCGCCATACTTTTTTATTGCAGATCTCTGTGAAAAGGAAAGAAACAATTAGTGCAGTTACAGTAAGTGCATATAATGGCATTGTGTACAGTATTGCTACTCCATATTGGACTATGCAGTTACTACTGCCAAACTACTGTATACTGGAACTACTGTATGACTACTGTAAAATGCTTTGTAACAAGATTGGGAGTGCAGCTCTCTGTGAAAAGAAAAAAATTAGTGCAGTGAAGTGCATGCTGTATACTGTAAAACAATCGGTGCCATACTTACATGTATCATACTGTACTTGGTGTGCCTGTACTTACCATACTACAGTACAGTACTGTACCATACTACCTTCCTGATTCATGCCCATTATGCTCTATCACAATGGGCAACACAGTCGCAATATGGGCGATATATTTATTACATTGTTCCACGGTGAGTACATTGTTCCAAAAACTCATTATGCCATTTGCCAACTCATCCTTTTTTGAGAGTTTCATCACTTTTCGGATATGATCCTTCAGCTGATGCCAGACCATTTCGATAGGATTGAAGTCTGGCGATCTGTCATTGGAGGGGGGGGGAAGGAGAATTAGTTAAAGAGATACACAGTGAACAGTGGGAAAAAATGAGACACGGTTACCGTACTTACTCCGCTGTCATCTTCACCCAGTTTATACCGCAGGCAAGAATATGCGCAGTTGACGCGGTGTGCTTCAGATCGTTGTCCTGGTATAAACGTTGACCATCTGGGAACTCACGTGTGATGTATTCCACAATCTAAGGCACTATTTGCTCTTGGAAAAAAGCTTTATTCATGATTCCTGTAACAAGAAAAGAGAAGTGCTCAAAATAATGCACACTACAGTAGTACAGTACAGTGCATAAGGCAACAGTATGTGACTTTGTGCATTATTATACCGTACCATCAAAGATGGCGATGCATCCTGGTCCACGCCTAGAGATGGCAAACCAAGCATGCATCTTCACTGGGTGTTTTGGACGCGGTTTCATAGATATGTGTCCTTTTTTGTGGAATGCAATGGTTCAAATCTCTTCAGCGATACAGTAGACTCGTCAGTAAAGATGTAATCCTGAAATGTTTCGTCACTGTCAATCCATGCCTGTTCCTGGACCACTCTCTTGATCTTGTTGACGTCCCTTATCATAGTGTACGCTCTGTAATGACAAGGAATAATTTTATAGGTACAGAACAGTTTAATAAACCACACTTTAACTCCTGAACTGTCCAGTACTAACATCACACGTCCATATTTCCATCCAATTCTGCGTCTCATCTTCTTGATGTTGGTCTCTGATACGGTTAGGTTGTGATTTGTATGCACAGTGTCTTTGACCCTTAGGGCACTCTTCTCATCATTCTCTGGAATGATGCCAGCCAATCAGAATGGCTGTGCTTCATTTGCATTTAAGATGACGTCACGAAATCCAAGATGGCCGGCGTCACATGGTATTTCAGCCAATCAGAGTGTGGAATTGTTTCCCACGATCTGATTGGCTGAAATACCATGTGACGCCGGCTTCGTGACGTCATCTTAAAGGCAAATGAAGCACAGCCATTCTGATTGGCTGGCATCATTCCCTTAAAGTGACGTCATGTAAAAAAATAAAAAATAAAGCCGGAACATGGTTTGAACAGCCAATCAGGTGGCTGCTCACCATTTTGATGCTAAATGTGACATCACAAGCCCTATTTAAGGCCGTGACGCCTCATTTGAGCCCAAGAAGCTGACGAGACAGCATCGGCTGTGATTTAACATAGGGTATTTTGGATTGACAGATGAAGAAAGAAGATAAATAAGAACAACAAATGGTTACAGATGAAGATAGAAGACGGTGAGTAAAGAAAGAAAAAAGAAGATTTGGGTACCTTTACTGGATCTTCATGGCGGATGGCATGGGATGCTGTTGGAGGCCTTCAAGGTACGTGATTTTCCTGTTACCCCAGGAGTCGGAGGGCCACCGCTTCTAATGGTAAGTAATATATTGAATGTTTGTAAATGTCTCTTTTTACAGGTTTTTTCATTGGATGTGATTTTTGATTTTTTGGGGGGGAGGCACATTGACTGATAATATATTAATCTGTACCACTTTAGGGTACAGATTAATACATTATTATCACAATATTTGAGGGCATTTGTGGCTTGGTATTGCTGTTGTTTTTTTTAATGTCAGTTTCTTATGTGGATGTCATTGTTTTTTTTATGCTTCATGTAATAAAATGTTTGCGATTGGTGTTCGTTTGTAGTTAATGTTGTATTATGTTGGCTAATGCGTTTTATGGTTCTTTCAGAGATTGTTTGAATGTATTTATTTGTCTTTTAATGTTTACATTCATTAATGTTGTTGTAATTAATTGGTTTGATTGGTTAGTGTTACTATTTATTTTGAGTTGGTTTAGGAATTAATTGGTTTCAGTGGTTAATGGTTTAATTAAATAATTGTTGATGTTGTTACTGCTTGTATTGATTGGATTAGCTGGCTACTGTTTTTATTGACTTTATTTAGGTATGCTAATGCAGTGTTTAATAATGGGCAAAAAATCTATTATCCATATCTGGATAATAGTTATTTTGCACATTATTTTACTGTATGTGTTAGGGCGGATGGGGGTCGTGTATTGATGTTTGATAATTCTTTTTTTAATATATATTTTAATAATAGTGTAGATGTGCAGGGGGTCTCCGGAGCTGACCCACGTTGGTTTCAGGTCCGAGGACCCCCTACTTCAGGAGATACAGGCCCCATTATGGGGTGCCGGTATCCTCTGCACTTTCAAGCGTCCGCGTCACGTGACCAGGATATTGAAATTCTGCAGGGGATACCGGCACCCCATAACGGGTCCTATATCTCATGAAGTAGGGGGTCCTCGGACCTGAAACCAACGCTGTTCAGCTCCGGAGACCCCCTGCTCACGTACACTATTATTAAAATGTATTTATTTATTGTACGATCGCCTGTAACAGCCTTGCATGGAGATGGCAAATCTCCATGCAAATGTTACAAGCGGCTTTTTTTTCAATCAGCTAGCGTACGTAAAGGTTTAGAACGCTAGCAGGGGGAAAATACATTGCACGCACGATAAGCCAGTTTTGGGCACGTCCGATAAAAAATGGGCTGAGGGCCTTAGTGAATCGCGCCGCCAACTTCATTTTTTATCGGACATGCTAATTTTTTTCAGCCCGGCGCGAAAGCTCGGAGCTTAGTGCATAGCCCCCTAACTGTGAACCACTATTCTCAACTGAAGTATCACTAAGTCTACTTGGGGCCAAGATGTTCTTGATATTTAGACCCTTGCGGAAGACCAGTGGTGCCACAGTGGACAACTGACTGCTGAGGTGCGGATCTGAGAGCAACACTTTCCAGTGGCGATTGATAATTTGTCTAATTTTGTGGGAATAACCATTACATTTTGTAATAAACTTAACCCCACAGTTGTTTGTGTTGATATCTGCCAAAGGCATGGATTGTTTGCACTGTTTGAGCTTTGATTTAGCTAACAGATCCACACGTTCAACCGACCTGACCTTCTTGAATGCCTCCTGCACCAGAGACATATCATATCCCTTTTGTTTGAAATTGTCGATGAGACGGCTGGCTTGCAGCTCAAACACCTGGTCGGACGAGCAATTCCTCCTCAGTCTATTAAACTGACTGAGGGGGATATTGCTTAGCCATTTGGAATAATGTGCACTTTTTGCATGTATATAGCCATTGACCGCCACGTCCTTGAAATGCACCCGTGTCTAGATATTCAGATTCAAATCTACTGACAATTTCAAATCTAGAAAGACAATACTAGATGCATTAATCTGGTGGGTGAATCTGAGGCCCATATCATTGGAGTTAAAGTCGGTCAGTATCTGCTCGAGGTCACACCCATCTCCGTCCCATGTGATCAAGATGTCATCAATGTACCGGCCATACAACACCAGACCTGCCCCCAGCCGTGCATTGGGCCAGATAAATCTGGATTCCCAATAACCCATAAAAAGGTTTGCATAGCTGGGGGCAAATGTGGTGCCCATGGCCGTACCACAGGTCTGGAGATGGAAGCTATCCCCGAACAGAAAATAATTGTGACCAAGGATAAAGCCGACAAGGGAGAGGATGAAATTAGATTGTGATACATGTAGATCTCCACCACCCCCCAAAAAGTGCGCAACATCCTCAATACCCTTATCATGCCCAATACATGTATATAATGACTGAACGTCACAGGTGGCCCATTGAAAAGTAGATTTCCACTGTATAGAAGAGAGGGAGTCTATGACGTGGAGCGTGTCCCTTATATACGAATGGAGATGGACCACATATGTTTGTAAAAAATGGTCCACATATTTAGACACACTCAACGTCATAGACTCCACCCCTGACACAATGGGCCTACCTGGTGGGTTCACGAGGTTCTTGTGCACCTTCGGGAGGTGGTAGAAGATAGGAATACGCGGATTGGCTACATAAAGAAATGTAAGTTCATCCTTTGTAATAAGCTTCTCATTAAAAGCCTCCCTTAATAGTGAGCTTAGCTCTAACTGATAGTCCAATGTGGGGTCAACATTTAAGACCACATAAGAAGCTTTGTCTGAGAGCAATCTCCTTGCCTCAGCCTCATATCCTTGCTATTCTGTACCACAATACTACCTCCCTTGTCGGCCTGCCTTATCACAATCTGATCTTTCAACCGCTTCAACTCCTTAAGTGCCTCAGATTCACCCACTGACAGATTGCTATTAATAAATGGTGAATCCAGACATAATCTTTCAAAATCTTTCAAAACAAGCGTATAAAAAGTATCAATATAACTACCCCTCGATTGATAGGCGTAGAATAATGATCTGGGTTTAAAAGAGGTAGATACCAAAGCCTGTGCAGGAGTGTCCTCCAACAAATCCAACCAACTGTCTCCCACTTCTGAATCAATACAAAGCACAGAATGTACACTATCCTGTTAGTGTGACTCACCCATAAGATCAACTAATGTTTTCAAACAACCCATATCACCTTCATTCAGCCCATTAACTAAAAATTCTGGATCCTTTCTCGATCTGATAGAAAATAGCGTTTTATTGTTATTTTTCGCACAAAACTATTCAGATCGACAAACAGATCAAAAGCTCTCGGTTTGGAGCTTGGGGCAAAGTGTAACCCTTTATTTAAAAGTGATATTTGTTGGTTGTGAGTATATGTGAAGATAAGTTGTAAATACCACTCGGTTCTGGAATAGTTATTCCTTCTCTGCTCTTTTTTTGCTGAACCTGCCTTCCTGCTCTGGTTCCTCTTGTCCTCTTTTAAAGCCCTTTGTTTGATTCGGCGTGCGATTCTGGGCATCCCACAATGGGTATGATTTCTCTTTCAATGCCCGTTGGCTTTTCTCTAAAAAAGAGGCACAAGATTTATTAGAATCATATTTCTTGGAAGCCCGAACCAACTTAGGTCTAGCTCCCTGGCTATCATTAAAAAATTTTGCCTGAACAATCAGGTTTTTATTAGGACTTGTGATAGCTGTTGGGACACTAAGTACATCAAATTTGTTATTAGTCTGAAATTTCTCCAAATTTGCTGTTGAAGCATCCATTGGTTCACTCTGTTTATCAAATACTGTACCTCATTGTGAGATTCATTCCTAGAGTGACTACGATAGGATTTTTTCTTATAGTGCTTCCTACTTGAGTGATAATTTTTAGAGGGATTAGAGCGTTTCCAATTCATTATTTTCCCATTCTCGTAGTCATCATTATCTCTAATTAGTTTTGTAGTTTTCCTCTCCATTATTTCCTTATCAAATGATATTACCCTTTGCGTGCTAAGAGCTTCTTGTCTAATAAACTCAGAATCATCAGAAAATACAAGAAGCTCTTTCTGCAAGTTATTTATTTCCAACTCAAGTGTTTTTAATTTGTCCTCCCTATAATCAACTAAGATTTTCATCAAAGATAGAGAACACTTTTCAAGGGTGTCATTCCAGTTTTTAAAAAAAATTTCATCCATATCGAATGATGGTTTCTTTGAAATCCTGAGCCCTCTGGGAATAATATTTTCATCAATATAATGTTGAAGGGACAATCTGTCCCACCAATGCCTTGTCTCATCGTTGAGACATTTTTCTAATTTAAACAGATTACTTTTCATATCTGGATCATCTGGCAATATAGCAGGGTTATTTTTAGCAACAAATTGATTTCTCCTGCTAAATCTCTCTGCTGCAGATTGCATCATTATGACTAAAAATATCTGTGATAGTTAGTGATAAATTTGTGATTATGACCTCTTTAATAGCAGCTACTAAGCTATATAGATAACAAAGACAACACAAAATTTAAGTAGCGCTAAAGAGGATGTGAAATAACCCTAATAAATGATAAATTATAATAACATATTTAAAATATTTAAATAAATTAAAATTACCACAATCTAACCTAATAATATCTACAAACCATAACGTGATAGTAAAAAAAAAAGGAAAATCAAAATTGAATGTTCCATTCAAACAAAAAATCCAGAGAGAAATATAGTTCCAATAGAAGATCCAGGGAGCGTCTTTGCAGCTTTAAGGGGAGTGGTATAGCCAACCACTTTTGGAATCTATGAACAAAAAACAAACAAAAGCGCAAGCTCCATAGCACGTAACTGAGTAAAAAATAAGGTACATTTATTTAAAAAATCAGCAACCCATAAGAATGTGCACTTACAGGATTTTAAACAGAACCATTCGTGGGAGAGAAATCTCTATTGTGGTCATCTGCAGGGGTAGGGTGAGTCCCAGGTTTGCAGAGTGGATGTAAACAGCCCAGGTTCACCATGAACTCCTATCCCAAATTGGAAGCAAGATATAAATGCATCCAATGCCTGCACGTCCTTTGCTCCCTCATACAATGGTTGCTAACACTTGAAATTACCGCCAGCCGGAGCGCAGGGAAGCCAGGGACTCCAAATACACCAACACAAACGCGATGACATCACAGCTCTACGCGTTTCGTCACACTGCAGCGACTTCGTCAGGAGTATGTGATTGTCAAGGACAGCCAATTAAATAGGCTGGATCAAGAAAACCTATTTTCACATTGGTACTAAGTTTCACCAAAAATCGTATAACTCTAAAATTACTATAAATATCAACATTACAATGAATAACAACAAAAAAACATCAATAATTATGTTGTTCACATCATACAATGAAAATAGCTAAAACTAAACAATTTAATTATGTATAAACTCAAATAACACAATGACATGTTAGAGAAAGCTGTCCCACTATTACCAATCTAAGTTTCATCAAATATGGAAGAAAATATATATATCAAATTAAAATTAAAGCCTAAACCTATAATTTTAGTTTCAAAAGATATTAATAAATCAATATATTAATTAGAATATAATAATATGAATATATAAACAACCAAATACCACTACACCATATAAAAGTGAATGATAGGAAAATCTAAATAAAATTGAAAAGATATATTAAAATCAACCTATTTAATTCCTTGTGTGATGAGAACAATATTCACAAAACAATCTTTACATTATATATACTAACAAAAATTATTAAATTGATAATTCACATAGTGCATTAATTAACATTACATCTTATTACATATAATAACAACAATTGTTACATTAAAAAATAACTACATTTAAAAAAGATAAAGGAAAAAACTGGATTAACTATTAAATAACACCTACTTTAAGGATATATCATATAATATAGAGGAATCCCCTCCAAAAACACAGAACCCCATCCTAGGATAGGGGGAGAGGAACTAGCAACCAGAGCAGCAAGGCAGAGAACAGCAAGGCAGGAAACTAAACCAGTGTGCTAGTATCCAAGCACTCATTAAGACCCCTGGGAGAAAGTGTACCAAGTGAGTATATCCAAAAAGACTCTCTCATACATAGTGTCTTAAATCTATCTCCCCCTAATAGGGTACTCGGAATACTCTCAATACCCATAATAAAAAGTCCCTTGGGATCCTTTTGGTGTACTTGGGAAAAATGTCGAGGAACACTGTGTGCCAGAACTCCCTTAATGATGGACGTATATACTGTTGCGGCAGACTTTATTCTATCAAATCAGCGGTTTGTCCCTGGCTTGTTCCTGGAATGCGACGCTGTTCACCCGGAGCATGCTGCGTTCCCAGCCAGGGGTCATGCCCGGCTGACGCGCGGTTGATGTGTTAATTGATAATGGTTCAGGATTTAATAGGCTGCAATGTTTCTCGTGTCCGCCAGATGGCATAAATTCATGAATTGTAATGCAGTATATATATAAATATATATATACTGTATAACAACAACAACTATAATCCCCAACATACAGTACTGTACACATACAGTACTGTATATGCACATCAATGATACTATAGGCCGGTGGGGGCGAGATGTGTTTGCAGCAGAGAGAGATCCGCTGCTCTCTCTGCGCAAACATCGGCACATTAAAAATTATTTAAAATACATTTTTATTCATAGTGTAGATGTGCAGGGGGTCTCCGGAGCTGAACCGCGTTGGTTTCAGGTCCGGGGACCCCCTGCTTCCCGAGATACAGCCCCTTTTATGAGGTGCCGGTATCCCTCTGCATTTAAAGGTCCCGATCACGTGACCGCGGCATGTAAACCAAGCAGAGGGATACCGGCACCCCATAAAGGGGCCTGTATCTCGGGAAGCATGGGGTCCCCGGATCTAAAACCACAGCGGTTCAGCTCCGGAAACCCTCTGCACATCTACAGTATGAATAAAACACGTATATAAATAAACATTCATTCCTTACCTTTGCGGCTATGTGCTACGGTAACGAAGCAGCATGACTGTATTTTAAATAATATTGTACAGTGGGCAGGGGGTTCCCTGAGCCACAAATCAAAGCTCCTGCACAATATTATTAAAATACAGAAATGCTGCTTCATTACCATAGCTGATAGCCGCTAAGGCAATGAAGGGGTTAACCCACCGTGCCAGCTTTATTGTGGGTAGCGGTGGTGGGTGAAGGGGGTATTTGGCCCTTGGTGTGAGTTTAGGACTTGCGGGGGGGTTGCGGGTGCACTTAACCCCTTCAAGACCATAGCAGTTAATACCGCTATGGTCATGAAGGGGTTAACCCCTCCCGCTACCCCCCCGGAAGCCCTAAACAACCATCATTGGGGCTAAAAC
This sequence comes from Ascaphus truei, assembly GCF_040206685.1. Lineage (NCBI taxonomy): Eukaryota > Metazoa > Chordata > Amphibia > Anura > Ascaphidae > Ascaphus > Ascaphus truei. The sequence continues at coordinate 480,977,491 of NC_134483.1, forward strand.
CTCCTTCACCCACCCCCGCTACCCACAATAAAAAAAATTCACACACAGCAGCCGCCCAAAAAATAAATAAATAAATCTAAATAAATAAATAAATACATGAATATAAATAAATATATTTAAAATACATTTTTATTCATAGTGTAGATGTGCAGGGGATCTCCGGAGCTGAACCGCTGTGGTTTTAGGTCCGCGGACCCCCTGCTCCCCGAGATACACGCCCCTTTATGAGGTGCCAGTATCCATCTGCATTTAAAGGTCCCGATCACGTGACCGCGGAATGTAAACAAAGCAGAGGGATACCGGCACCCCGTAAAGGGGCCTGTATCTCGGGGAGCAGGGGGTCCCCAGACCTAAAACCAAAGCGGTTCAGCTCCGGAGACCCCCTGCACATCTACACTATGAATAAAAATTTATTTTAAATGTATTTATTTATATTCATGTATTTATTTATTTATTTAGATTAATTTATTAATTGTGCTGCTGCTGTGTGAATTTTTTTTATTGTGGGTAGCGGGGGTGGGTGAAGGGGGTATTAGCCCCAACGGTGGTTGTTTAGGTTTTGCGGGGGGGTAGCGGGTGCACTTAACCCCTTCACGACTGTAGCTGTATTAACTGCTACGGTCGTGAAGGGGTTAAGTGCACCCGCAACCCCCCGCAAGTCCTAAACTCACACCAAGGGCCAAATACCCCCTTCACCCTCCCCCGCTAGCCACAATAAAAAAAAATCATGCACAGCAGCCCCACAATTAATAAATAAATCTAAATAAATAAATAAATACATGAATATAAATAAATATATATATATATATATATATATATATATATATATATTTATATATACAGTATATACACACACATGATGAACCAATATACAAATAAATGTAGAAGGGTTATCAAAATCATACTGTACTACAAATAACACTTCTCCATACAGGCACACTACATTAAAATGAATTTCCTTTAATAATCCTAACTGATCTTAAAATCTAAATCATCAATTGCCAATGAAAAACCTCACATTCCAATCAATACATTGCATTTACATTGTATTTATGATGCATAAAATCTATGCACCATATACATTCTGCAAATGAATGTGAACAATATCATTGCAAGCAAAATACAAATACTGTACCTCCAAACAAGTAAACTATTTTAACCAATCAAGTAAACAAAAATCAAAATATAAGTACCAACCAGAATACAAAATTTAAAACCACAGCTAACCCTTACAATACCAAGGATTACATCTATCTAATTATAAAAAACATTATAATGTACACACATTGAAGCATTGCAATAAAAAACATACAGTACAGTCATCCCCTGTATCTCCCTGCCTTGAGTGTAATCTGTGTAAGGCCCCCTCCCCCTAATGTTTCTGTTAAATCTCCCTGCCTTGAGTGTAATCTGTGTAAAGACCCCTCCCCCTAATGTGTCTGTTAAATCTCCCTGCCTGTGTTGCTGTGAGTGCAGTTTATGTAAATGTGGGGAGGAGGAGTGGGTTATAACCCCACCTCCTTGACTGTGATCTGTGTAAAGCCCCCTCCCCCTAATGTGTCTGTTAAATCTCCCTGCCTGTGTTGCTATGAGTGCAGTTTATGTAAATTTGGGGAGGGGGGGTACCCGATGTGCATACTGTATAATGCAGCGCCTCACTGCCAATGGCCCACCCGGTGAGGTCTAACCACCCTCACCCACTACCCACCTACCGTTACCCCCCCCCATCCTGGCCATGGCCCCTCCGCTTCTGCAAAACAGACACAAAAATTAAAACATCCAAAGTAATGTCCCCTAAACCCTTAATCACCATAGCGGTTATTAGCTAGAGTCATTAAGGGGTTAACCCACCCTCACCCACAACTCGGGATGCCTACATACCCTCCCACACTAACCCCCCACCCCGTGAGGTCTAACCATCCTCACCCACTACCCACAAGGGAGGCCTACCCACATACCGTTGGGGAACCCCCCCCCCCACCCTCAGTACCCACAATAAAAACAATACAGTGACCCACAATAAACATCATTATATTTATTAAATACATTACCCACCCCCTGTGCCCCCCATAAATACAAGATTTATCCTTTTACAAACAGGGTTCATAACGCAGCCCCACGCGAGTCCCCTTTGGGCTGGCGGGGCACCTGACAGACCTACAGGGTACCAGAAGCCCTTTTCAAACAGGTTCTGGAGGCCTGCTGGTGGGTCCCGCCAGCACCATGGCCCCCAGGTGGTCTCCATGGGTCACCGTGGGCCACAATTGGGTACCCACGGTAGGCCCGCGTATGTCTGGGAGACCCGGGTCAGACCCACAGGTGTCTGCGGGGCCTCGGGTGGTTCCCACGGGGGTTTGGGGAACTCACGGGTGCTCACTACGGGTCCGCAGTGCCCCCACAGAAGTGGGACCACACAGCTTTATCCCCGCAGACTACGGGTCCGCGGTGCCCCCACAGATGTGAGGCCACCGCTTCATGACCGCATGTGTCACCCGTGGAACCACCAGCCTGAAACCCGTGAGATACCAGAGAAAACCACAGGTGGTCTCCAGAGGTCTCATGTGGAACCACAGAACAAACCCTGAATGTAAAAAAAATAAACCTTGCCTATACATTCAATACATACACCACCCCCCCCCAACACCTACAGTACAATAATGTGCAAAATAACTATTATCCAGATATGATTGCCCATTATTAAAAACATTAACAAGCATATTCAAATAAATAATAAAGTGCTACTGACCTCATCAAGAAGAAGTCTCCGTCGCCAGCAACATTCTTGTCTTGCCCACAAAATACATTGCCAAAACAAAGCCAATACATTGCAGTTACATTCAGATATCAATTAACCCCTTAAACACCTTATCGGATAATAACCGCAAAGGTAATTAAGGGGTTAAGCCACACTGGGTCGATACCCACCCTTCACCCATGAATTCGTACAGTGGCTGCATCATGCAACTATATATATATATGTAACAGCTGCTCTGCCTGTAAATATATGGTACAGACCGACAAGTTTCTAAACAGTAACCATACAAAACTGACGAAGTACTTGGTACGAAACGCGTAGAGGTCACGAAAGGTCATCCTGCGCGTGTATGCTGGTAAGCTGAGACGGAGCTTGCAGGAGACAGCAGCGGTTTTATCCATCTCCGCGGTGCCGAGATCCGGATCCTGTGCAGACACCGCGAGTCTGCTGACTGTCTCAGTGTGAGTGTCCATTTCCCCTTGCCAATGCCCAACCCTATGGCGGTTTCTATACAAATCTGTTGATAGGTTGTTTTCATGTTTGTTTTTTTCTTTCATGTTTTTTATATAAATTTTATTGTATTTGTATACTGTGCAGCTTAGGGTTTAGTCACCATTAGGTGTTCTTCTTGGTAGTACTTAGCCGTCCACCTGCACAGCTGTTCTGAGGTGGGGTTGGATCCCCTCAGTTTTTGTGTATTTTTAATAAATTACCTTCCACTAATCCCTGGTGCGCATTTGTGCATTTTTTATTATCTTGTTTTTCAGGGTGCCTTCCCCCCTTTATAAGGGGGGTTCACCTAGATTTGAGAGTTTCTGGGGAGACGCTTTATGTACATGCTGCAAAGGGATCATCCACACCATCACACAGCACGAGCGCTGAATATCCTGTTTTTTCTACATTCTGCAAATGAAGTTAACAATATCATTGCAAGCAAAATACAAATACCTCCAAACAAGTAAACTATTTTAACCAATCAAGTAAACAAAAATCAATTAGCAATCATTATTTACATCCCTAAACAATTGACAGTCCATCCCGAACAATGAAACAATTAACTAATTCACGCCTGGAGTAGAACAATTTAGCATGTGAAAAAATATTAGTACCAACCGGAATACAAACTTTAAAACCAAGGCTAACCCTGAACACAAGCACACAATACAATATCAACAATTACATCTATCTAATTTTAAAATACTTTAAACACACAATAAAGCATAGCAGCATAGACAAATTATTTTAAAATACACGAAAGAAAGCTTTTAAAACAACATAATTTCTTACCCTATATGTATATATCTCTCTAGACATATATACATACATACATACATACATACAGTTGCAAGAAATGATATACCACAAAAAAAATACACATGTTAAAAAAGCTTTTAAAAAAATTAACAAGTTAAATAAAATACATTTATTTAGTTCACTTACCATTACTTGGCCCCACCGACTCCCGTTGCGCACCTTTCTCACGAACCAATCCACCAGGCAAAGGAACCCATAAAATAATAAACCATACAAAAAAATAAACATTAAACTAAAAATCCAAATCAATCCATGGGTCTTCTAATTGTAATCCATCTTCATCTTCATCTGTATTCTTCTTTCTTCTATCTTCTTCCGGGCGGGGTCTTCTTTCCATCTTCGGCCACGCCCTTGTCTTCTTTCTTCTCCGGAGGTCCTTCCTCCTCGGCGTCTGGCTTCAAAATGAGACGACATAGGCTTTTAAAGGCCTATGACGTCACATTTTCGTCATATGGTTCCCACGGCCCTGAATGGGCTGTGAAAACCATGTGTTTTGGCCGATAAAAATAAAAATGATGACGACACTTAAAGCAATCAGAATGGCTTTGCTTCAATTGCCTTTAAGATGACGTCATGAAAAGAAACATGGCCGGCCTCACATGGTACGGTAGCCAATCAGAGCGTGGGAACTCCATCCCTACTCTGATTGGCTCTAGTATACCATGTGACAGAGGCTTGGGGGGAGAAAGGATGTGACATCATTGAAAGCTTGTCACATGGTACTAGAGCCAATCAGAGCGTGGGAACTACATCCCTACTCTGATTGGCTGTAGTACCCTGTGATAGGCTTTCAAGGACGTCACATCCTTTCTCCCCCCAAGCCTCTGTCACATGGTATACTAGAGCCAATCAGAGTAGGGATGTAGTTCCCACACTCTGATTGGCTACCAGACCATGTGAGGGCGGCAATGTTTCTTTTCATGACATTTCTAGGGTATCTCACGGGTATCAGGCTGGTGGTTCCATGGGTGACACATGCGGGGATGAAGCGGTGGCTTCACATCTGTGGGAACTACATCCCTACTCTGATTGGCTGTAGTACCCTGTGATAGGCTTTCAAGGACGTCACATCCTTTCTCCCCCCAAGCCTCTGTCACATGGTATACTAGAGCCAATCAGAGAAGGGATGTAGTTCCCACACTCTGATTGGCTACCAGACCATGTGAGGGCGGCAATGTTTCTTTTCATGACATTTCTCGGGTATCTCACGGGTATCAGGCTGGTGGTTCCATGGGTGACACATGCGGGGATGAAGCGGTGGCTTCACATCTGTGGGGGCACCGCGGACCCGTAATCTGCGGGGATGAAGCTGTGTGGTCCCACTTCTGTGGGGGCACCGCGGACCCATAGTGAGCACCCGTGAGTTCGCCAGACCCCTGTGGGAACCACCCGAGGCCCCGCAGACACCTGTGGGTCTGACCCGGGGCTCCCAGACATCCGCGGGCCTACTGTGGGGACCCAATTGTGGCCAACGGTGTCCCAAGGAGACCACCTGGGGGCCATGGTGCTGGCGGGACCCACCAGCAGGCCTCCAGAACCTGTTTGAAAAGGGCTGCTGGTACCCTGTATGTCTGTCAGGTGCCCAGCCAGCCCACCGGGGACTCGCGTGGGGCTGCGTTATGAACCCTGTTTGTAAAAAGATAAATTTTGTATTTATGGGGGGCACAGTGGGTGAGTAATGTATTTAATAAATATAATGATGTTTATTGTGGGTCACTGTATTGTTTTTATTGTGGGTACTGGGGGTGGGGGGGGTTCCCCAACGGTATGGGTAGGCCTCCCTTGTGGGTAGTGGGTGAGGGTGGTTAGGCCTCACGGGGTGGGGGGTTAGTGTGGGAGGGTATGTAGGCGTCCCGAGTGGTGGGTGAGGGTGGGTTAACCCCTTAATGACTGTATCGGTTAATAACCGCTATGGTGATTAAGGGGTTAGGGGACATTACTTTGGATGTTTTAATTTTTGTGTCAGTTTTGCAGAAGCGGAGGGACCATGGCCAGGATGGGGGGGTAACGGTATGTTGGTAGTGGGTGAGGGTGGTTAAACCTCACGGGGTGGGCCATTGGCAGTGAGGCACTGCATTATACAGTATGCACATCGCCCCTCCCCTCCCCACATTTACATAAACTGCACTCACAGCAACACAGGCAGGGAGATTTAACAGACACATTAGGGGGAGGGGGCTTTACACAGATTACACTCAAGGCAGGGAGATTTAACAGAAACATTAGGGGGAGGGGGCTTTACACAGATTACACTCAAGGCAGGGAGATTTAACAGAAACATTAGGGGGAGGGGGCCTTACACAGATTACACTCAAGGCAGGGAGATACAGGGGATGTACTGTTCTGAATGTTGTTTATTGCAATGATTCAATGTGTGTACAGTATAATGTTTTTTTACAATTAGATAGATGTAATCCTTGGTATTGTAAGGGTTAGCCTTGGTTTTAAATTTTTTATTCTGGTTGGTACTTATATATTGATTTTTGTTTACTTGATTGGTTAAAATAGTTTACTTGTTTGGAGGTACAGTATTTGTATTTTGCGTGCAATGATATTGTTCACATTCATTTGCAGAATGTATATGGTGCATAGATTTTATGCATCATAAATACAATATAAATGCAATGTATTGATTGGAATGTGAGGTTTTTCATTGGCATTTGATGATTTAGATTTTAAGATCAGTTAGGATTATTAAAGGAAATTCATTTTAATGTAGTGTGCCTGTATGGAGAAGTGTTATTTGTAGTACAGTATGATTTTGATAAACCTTCTACATTTATTTGTATATTGGTTCATCATGTGTGTGTATATACTGTATATATATGTATATATATATATATATATATATATATATATATATATATATATATATATATATATATATATATATATATATATATATAAACCATAATACTGAGTTAAGTTATGGTGAGTAAAAAAAGTGACAAAAACCCTCCACAGGAAAGCAAATATGCATATATAGCTGTATGCTCATCTGCATGTCTTAGGCAGGTCTGCAACCCCGCCTTTCCCCATTATCACCCAGCATACAGCACTTCCACTGCAGCAAGGAATTCTGGGAAATGACATGCAAATGAGCACACAGTGTCACTTTTTGCCTCAATAACCATTTTTTACCATATATATACTGCATTACAATTCATGAATTTCTTGGCTTCAAAGACAACAGCTCGCAAACACCCCCATGAGCTTTTCCACGGCATTGCAGTATTGCAGCCAGCAGGAATAAAATGCTTAAATCACAGTTGCGAAAATAACGCAATACACCCCGGGAGATAACGACACAAAACCGCAGATAACCGGGATAATCTGAAATTCGCGGAGCTAGCCGAGTTAAAATAAAGTTGGTTGCCACTGTATATATACAGTATAACAGATATATATATATAACATAATTTAACAGATATAATATTAATGGTACTTAATGTGCGTGTGTGTGTATGTGTGTGTGCCAGAATGTGAGTAAACTGTGTACTGTAATGAGGGGGTTGTGAGTGCGTGAATCATAATGAGTAATAATGAAGTGAGTGATAAAAGGTGCAACTCACTTTCAAATAGAATTGATTATAAGAATGTAGGAATGCAATTAAGATAATAGAGGAAGGAGGTGTAACACAAAAAAAAATTGTACTGTACAGTTTATCTAATAATTGCTAGGAAAGTGGTTCTGTTAAAAACAATAAGCCATCTAACCAATAAAAGTGCTATTGCAGTACTGCACGGTACAGAAAACATATAGTACAGTATTCAAAATACTTAACAGTATAGTACAGTACTTACGCAGTAGTTACCGTTGGTGTCCTCTTGACTTTTTTGGTCTTACCGTGGGCATGATAGCTTACGGTGGCTGCTGGTACAACGAGGCCTGAAGTACTTAACCAGTGTTGAATATCTGCAATTCGTTGTCCTCTCGTATACATCTCCTTTATTCTCATGCTGAGATCCTTAGAAATCTTTTTAACAGGCATCGTTGCGTGTAGAAAGAAATTACAGGCACAAGAATGTGTATTCGATGTTTAGTCGATGTGTATTCAATGTGCAGTGAATTCACAAAATGGATGGTGTATTTAAACTTTAATGACTCACATTAGAGTGCGCCCACTTTTAACACCTGCACCTCGTCGCCATGCATAAAAGGTGACACACATTGCATAGCCTCCCACTCGATGATCTGTATCTGAACTTGCCCTTGTCCAGATATTGCATTGTGCCATCTGCTTCCATGGATCAACCCAGATTCTACGGACTCAAGAGCCAACTCTCTTCTGCCGTGCCTGTCTTGCAGAAAAAGTGAAAGGCAGCAGCCGTTTCCAAGCCAAAGCCAAAGCGACAGGCTAAGGCTAATAAAGAAAACTTTCTGACGACTCCAAATGCTAAGGCTTTTAAGAAGCCTTATTATGTCAAGAAGAAATTTGGTGATGTACACTCAAAGCAAAACAAATGGTCACCTTCTCCATCAGCCCTCGCCGACGCTGCCACTTCTCTCCCGGGAACCCAGAGGACACCTCCTCCATCACTTCTCGCCGCCGCTGCTGTTTCTCTCCCAGAAATCCACAGGACACCTTCTCCATCACTCTTCGACGACTCTGTTGCTTCTCTCCCGGAAATACAAAGGACACCTCCTCCATCACTCCTCGACGACGCTGCTGCTTCTCTCCAGGGAACTCCCATCTCATCCTCTTCAGCACCCATCCACACAGATGTCCACAGCTCCCCATGCACAAGATCCAGCTTGCTAGACCGCATGCTGAATGGGTTAAGTGTTGATATCCCTGGGAACTCTATGCTGGTAAAGATAGATCTTCTTTTAGAGACCATGCTAAATATGGATCAACGGATGGAGAAGATGGATAAGCGCATGGAGAAGATAGAGACTGACATAGCGGGGATACATAATTTGCTTGGAGTTTATGCCCCTGTATCTCGGACGCCGGAGCAGGAGGGTGGCATGGATGGGATGAATGGGACCTTCTACCTTCCATCACCAAGCGCACCCCCTCCATCAGATGAATATGTGTTCATGTATGCCGTTGAAGAGGATGATATGACAATCCCGTCAAGACCACGACAGGAGACAACACTGACAAGGTGACCAAGACAGGAGAAAGCATCCTCCCAGACAACCTACCCTCCCCCGTCGCCACAAGCACACCCGCTACCAGAAGAACACCCGCTCCCAGAATCCAACCCACATATGCTTGCATTGAGATGGTGCCCGACGTCCTCCTGCGCGAGCTGCCCCAGCCACTCAGGGAGGAGTATAGGTTTTCAAGTGCTGGAATACCCCAGAGGCATGCCATGTTGATTTTCAAGCACCACATGCCCTACCCGGTGTACTGCGGGTGGGCCCACAATGTAAACTATGAAGGGAATCGCGACAAAAAGGCTCTACCTGAAAATTTAAGAAAGGCTATTGTGGAGGAATTGCAGCGCTATTTTACAATTACCGATCCTTTAATGAAAATCGTGAGAGACTCCATTAATGGCATTTTGCGGCATACAAGGAATCGGCCCTGGAAGGACAATCTGCTGGGGTTCGAATTCGCTGAGTGATTGGTCCTCTGTTCAAATGTTGATTCATTTCTGACTTGTTCATTGTTTTAAATTGTATTCTAATATGTTTTTGCTTACAGTACTCCAGAAATGTTTTTATACTCTACTTACAGTACTCCACCAATAAAAATAATGTTGATTGTTGTAGATTGTATTCATACTGTCAATGTTTTTACTTACTGGACACCATTAATGTTTTTTTACTTACTGCACTCACCAATAAAAAAATTGCTGCTTGTTTTAAATATAAGCAGCGAGGATGTAGAGGAGCACAGCAGCGTTTCTTGGCAGCATACCAGCTAGTGGATCGCCAAAATGAGGATAACTTCAAACAGGGAATTGTATTAAAAGGATACTTTAATGGTCAGTACTAAACAACAATGGTAGGGACGCACCTACGCGTTTCGTCCGTAAAGGACTTTCTCAAGGTGTAAAGAGAGGTTCATAGATGCATCCTTATATCCACAAACCTTTTCGCGCCAAAATCGCGGCATCTATGACGTCATCTCCATGCGACCGATAGTCTCGTCGCTACTGTGACGCGGGCTAGACTCCTAACTCACGCCCATAATGGAGAGGACGCATAAAGACGCCGTGATTGGCTGAAAAAGCAATAATATTGAATGTGAAAACTTTAATCAAAAAAAACTTCGTCAAACATATATTTGTACACAAAAAACTCATATAGACAAGACCAGTGGATATAAGATTGAGCCTGTCCCCTTAGAGAAGGAAAAGGGCAGACAGAATCAATCAATAACCCATGAAAAAGTGAAATTAAAATATATACATAATATGGAAACCAAACTAGGAGTAATCAAATTAATGCCTACAAATGCATATGCAATACTAATTAATTAGTGGTAGAGGTTAATAATCCTAATTCCGGGCAACATACTAAGTATATAGGTAAATATATCAAAAAAATGCTAAAGAAACATGGAACTCTCATTCCCAAACTCATTATATTGTTAGAGCTGGAATCATCCATTGAAAACAATATGGATAAATTGGGTGTAACCTACAGTATAGTTCAGTGTATAACCAATAGTATACAATTATTTCTTTGTACTGAATCCAGCAAACAATATAGCTGGATGTCCTTGAACTTGTCCTACATGTCCTTGAACTTGGATCCAATATGGTATATGTTATTATCAATATATCAATGAGCTATCTATGGTGAAGCACCAAAACACCACTAACTTGTTTTAAATATACCTGTATGTTTTTACTTACTGGACACCATTAATGTTTTTTTACTTACTGCAGACACCATTAAAAAAAAATGCTTCTTGTTTTATATATAACTGTATGTTTTTACTTACTGGACACCATTACTGTTTTGTTACTTACTGCACCCACCAGTAAAAATGTAGTGTACTGTACTATACAGTTCCATGAGGCATACTGTACAGTACTGTACTGTACAGTATACTGTAGGCATGCGCATTACAGTACATCAAAACAGTATTAAAACGCATTATCGGCATTAGTATTATTATTAGAACACACATACTGCACTGTAATACATGTACAGAATAAATGCATACTTTTTATTTTTGGGGTTTATTATACAGTACAGTATGTAAAAAAGTATTGTATACTTTATGAAAAAAACAGCATACTGTTTCAGGTTTCTATAAAGCTCACAGATATTCTATCCTAATCAATAAAAATGACACGGATTCAGATTCAGCAGTGTGCAAGCATCGTTACAAAAAGCGATATTATCCATCGAAATCCCTCCATTTGCCGTTCTCAGCCTGATGACTAAGTTTATTTTCTGATGAAGAAAAATAAAAGTATTACTGTAATGATTAGTTCAAATTAATCAGTCCCCTAAAGAAGTTCCCACAGTCAGTCCCCTCGGTCAGTCCCAACAATAATTTTCTCGGGTGGGTGTCTCTTGTTCACATACTGTACACGCATGCGCCTACAGTAGATGTGATGAGACGCATATGCGTTTAAACAAGGTTCCAATACGCATGCGCCTAGCTGTCCACCAATTGTTCAGTATCTACTGTAGAAGCTGCTCAGCCAATGATATTGCTAGACTACATTTTGGCGAATTGTGACAAAAAGAATAGAACTACTGTAAATAACCCTAAGCAAAGCGATTGATCATAGGAGAATCGCTTTAATGTGCATTGATATTGATATGGTAAAAAAAGAATTACTGTAAATACTGTACGGCAGCTGTACCCACCATAGACATTGCCAATCGGTTGGCGCCGAGCCACTGACAGTCCCGTATTCTTGATTATACACGTAGTTGACAGGTGACAGCAGGCCCGCTACACCTGTAGTTGACAGCTCACGAAGCTAGAAATCGTTTTGGTACATGCAAGTTTGCTGGTATCTGTACGTGAAATCTGGCCCAGGCAGCAGGTATCCAGACGGGGACAGATAGCAAGGGTTGCCGGTCAGCAGATTTTCACTGACGGTCTGACCGTTATTGGAAGCCGGTACGTTAAATAAGCGTACGTTATGTCGGGTTTTTTGAACACGGACTGCAGTGTTGCACTCATCTCTGAACTCTCAGAACAATAGAACACCAGACACTGCGCATTTAGTTTTTAATATGAAAAGACTAAATTGATACATTATTGTAACTTCTTCAGTACCAAGGTCAATTCACAATGGACCACTGTTTTTAAACACTTGCAAGTTGACACATTACTGAAGCACATGTACAGTACTGTAGTGTACACATTAGAATTCATTACAATTCATGAATATCTGCCACCTGGCAGATGCGCGAAGAATTGCAACAAATGAAATCCTAACCATTATTATTAAACAGATCAAGCGCGGGTGACGCCGGCATGAATGCAACATGAATACGGCATGAATGTCGCATTAACGCTGCATGAACGCGGTGAAGCGCGTGGCATTCGGAAAAAGTCACCGAAAAATATCCGAGAAGTTTTCAAATAAAAGGGGCCGTGGCTGTACCTCGGAATACCCATGTCATGGCTCGTCATTACCGCGTGTTGATTCGTATTTTATCGAGTGCAGAAAATTGCATTTTAGAGTTCACACATTACATTACAATTCATTTTTTTCTGCCACAGAAACGCGAAGAATTGCACCCAAAGAAATCGGAATCCATGAAATTCAAACAAATCAACTGCGTGATTTGCTGCGTGGAGTACAGCAGAGCACACAAAAACGACTCTGTGATATGTTCGAATAACGGCCGCTGCAAGATGATTCCAGGATGTAGCCTGCTCTCAGAGAGTGAGGTGGTGTCTGCCTTACCCCATCAGGGTGTAAGGAGGTGGCAACTAGCCTCAATGGCCTCAAGCCCTTGGGGGGGCCTAGTACGGAAGTGACCATATGCAAGATATGAGGGAAGATGTACCATGATTTGTAGGGTGTAAAAGAGTACCTCTCTTGCAAGAGAAGGAATCGGGTTCTTGTCTGTCAAATAAAAGATGAACCGTTCCTGGCCTCTGTGTGGTTACTGAGAAGGGGTTCTTGTAGGGAAAACTCTCTGCCTCTGGCAGCTCCCTACAGGCTATAGGCACTGCACCATAGAACCACCAGCTTGTCCCGTTGTGACTCCCACTACCATCGGTGGAGACTCAGGCTTCCTGGCCTACAGCTGGTGAGCTACCCAGCACCATAGACACACGTAGCATGCAGATCTCCCGTAGAGGGGGAGGGGGGAAGGGATTGAATAAGTATTTGGGGAGGGGTTAAATATGTATTTGGGGGTGGGGGATTTGTATTTATTTGGGGGTAGGTTTTTTTAAATATGTATTTGAGGTGTGGGGGGATGTATGTATTTGAGGGGTAGATTTTTTTTGTATGTATTTTGGGTGGTGGGTTGAATGTATTAGGGGGTAGTTTTTTTTATATATTTGGGGGATGAGAAGGTTTTTTGTATTTGGGGGGTTGGGGCTTTTGGTATGTATTTTGTTGGGGTATTGTCTAAGGGGAGAGGGAATTAGTGAGGACTGTGGTAATTGATGAGGGGGAGAGAGAGAAGAGAGAGGGGTGAGGGAAGGAATGAGGAGGGAGTAAGTGTGAAGAGAATTGAGGGAGTAAGAGTGAGACAAAGGGGAAAGAAATCCATGCGAGGCAGGGAGGGATTGAGTGAGAGTGGGATAATTGATGGAGGGGAGGAGATTAAGAGGTGAGAGGGGGAAGAGATGGAGGGGAGAGAAATACATGGGAAGAGGGGAGGAAATAGGGTGGGCTCGTGAGATGTGAAATGGGGGGGCTTGTGAGAAATTGTAGTCTTGGAGCCTGGGAAAATCTGTCTGCGGCCCTACAGAGGGGGGCTGCATTGTGTGTTTATGTGCACAGAGGGGAGCCTGCAGTGTGTTTTTGTTTGTTCAGATATGGGGGAGCTGCAGAGTTTGTGTGTGTTGAGGGAGGGTGTGTGTGTGTGTGTGTGTGTGTGTGTGTGTGTGTGTGTGTGTGTGTGTGTGTGTGTGTGTGTGTGTGTGTGTGTGTGTGTGTGTGTGTGTGTGTGTGTGTGTGTGTGTGTGTGTGCTTAAGTGTATTTACAATTTCATTTTAATAACCAAGTACAGTAAAAGCACAAGAAAATGTAAAATATCATCTTGCTAAAAAATTAATATAACTATACAAAAGTGTTTGGGGGCTATGCACTAAGCTCAATGGCTTTGCGTTTTGATTTGACCAAAAAGCAGGTTCGTTAAAAAGTGAGGCCGGGGACGCGATGCACTAAGGCCTTGAGGCCATTTTTTAACGTACCTGCTCAAAATAGCTCAAAACAGCCACAGTGTACGGTTTGCTTTTTTTCCCCTGCTAGCGTTCTGAACCTCTCTGTTCGCTACCTGATTTGCATGGAGATTTGCTATCTCCATGCAAGACTGTTACAGTTGATCCTACACTAAATAAATACATTTTAATTATAGTGTACATGAGCAGGGGGTCTCCCTAGCTGAACCGCATTGGTTTCAGGTCTGAGGACCCCCTACTTCTGGAGTTACAGGCCCCGTTATGGGGTGCCGGTATCCACTGTAATTTTAAAGCTTCCGCGTCACGTGACCGGGAAATGTACATTCAGCAGGGGATACCGGCACCCCATAAAGGGGCCTGTAACTCCTGAAGATGGGGTCCCCAGACCTGAAACCAATGCTTTCCAGCTCCGAGGACCCCATGCCCATTGACAGTATTATTAAAGCAAACGTAATCATTATTTTTTATATGTGTTCATTTACACGCTAAGGCCATGATGGTCCCCTGAGGTTCATATATGTCCCCTTATTTTTCTGGGGTATATGTGGGATAGACCATGGAAGGAGTGAATCCATGTAATATAATTTTCTTGTCAATTACAGTGTGTGTCATTATTTTTGGGTTGGGACATGGCAGTGTAGTGGTTAAATTCTGAAATGCTGACGTCGTCAATTTAGGCAATCACCTGAAAACAATAGTAATCACACTTGTGGCCAACTATTTGGGAGGGATACCCTATATATAGCGTCCATTTTGTTCATTTAGTGTGGGTGTTGTTGTGAGGAGAGATAGAGTCGAGTTGGTGGTAGTAGTTGGAGAGAGTTGTAGAGAGTTGGAGAGAGTTGGTGATTTGTTGGCGAATATTGAGTGAGTTGTCTTGTATTATTATATTTTGTTTATCTACTTTTTTTATTGTTAGTGTGATTGAACTTTCTTAGTGTGTCATTTTTCTTTATATTTGTTTCTTGTGAGTGAGTCAAATAGAGAGGATGAGTGGACGTGGGAGTGGACGTGGGAGTGGATATGGGAGAGGACGTGGGAGTGGTGTGGTGGCTGGTGGGAGTGGGAGTGCGGTGGAGCGTGGGAGTGTGGGTGCGGTTGAGCGTGGGAGTGGGGGTGCGGTGGAGCGTGGGAGTGGGGGTGCGGTGGATGGTGGGGGAGTGTTGGAGTGTGGTAGTGAGGGTGTGGTGGCTGGTGGGGGAGTGTTGGAGTGTGGGAGTGGGGGTGCGGTGGCTGGTGGGGGAGTGTTGGAGCATGGGAGTGGGGGTGCGGTGGAGCATGGGAGTGGGGGTGCGGTGGAGCATGGGGGTGCGGTGGCTGGTGGGGTTGCGGTGGCTGGTGGGAGTGGAGTGAGACGTCGTGCCAGGGCAGGTACGTCCCGTGATGACACTCCAGGTGGTGGAGTGCAGGTAGATGAGGGTAGCGGGACTACTGGACTGGGAGAGAGGGACACTGTTCACCATACAAACAGTGATGATGATGATGATGATGATGATGATGATGATGATGATGATGATGATGATGATGATGATGATGATGATGATGATGATGATGGAAGTGATGAGGGGCCATCAACAAGCCAGGCGCGGCCAGAGGGCCTAAGAAACCCCTGCTTTTCACATCGCGAAAATGACATCCTGGTTGAAAGTGTCATGGATTCCTATGAGCAACTCTATGGATCATTAGCATGTAAGTTTTGTATTTTAATTATTCGAGAACAATATATACATTAGGTTGTATATGCCGCATTCTCATGTATTAACTATATTTCACATGTGTAAGTTGTGGGGTGCTGTGGAACAATGAAGGGACCTCTAATCTGTCTTAAGTACATATAGAACATAAAAAGTGTTGTCCGCACTCATAATGAATACTAAACAATCAATGATACTTTAAATGATGATATATATGAATGACTCAAAGTGAGGGTCATTCATTGTCAATGTGCCTACAAAATTTCATCACATACAATTAACTGAAGGGTGAGGGATGGTGAGGGAAGGGTGAAAATTGGCATTATGAAAAATTATAGGATATAATAAACACATCCCTAAGAGGGAAGGAAGTGGTTTAGATGAGACGCAGGGGAACGCGACGTTTCGTGCTCACTTACCCCTTTTAGAGGCCCATTATCATAGTCAGCACAAAGTGGGACTATGTTACTTACCCACTCCCTCACACTCATTTCATCACATTGTTAAAATAAATGGTATTAAGATGCCATTACTGTTAATTCAAGACATGCCTAACGTTACATACAGTTGTTAAACATGTATGCTGTAACGGAGGTGTGCAGCTGATTGTTCACATGTAATTTGTCAGGAATGCGCGCATGACCTACACTAATAGGTGTCTGTAATTAGAGGGACATGTTATAATTGTTACAATATTAACATACAGTATGATTTAAATACTGAAATTGATATGAACACTGTTACATATACACAGGTAAAACCAAGACCAGTGTGAAGTCAAAATTGTGGGGCCAGATAGGCCGAGCTGTCTCATCAGCTGGTGTCTTTCCAAGGACATCAGAGACGTGTAAAAAAAAGATTTGGGGACATAAAACATAAGCTCAAGAATAAGATGGCACAGGCCGGATGCATCACAAGTGGGACAGGAGGTGGACCTCCAGCATCACTGAAGTTACAGCCTTACCAGGAAAAGATGATATCAATAATGACTCCCCGCCTTATATTTCGAATTGGAGGGAACAGAGATATTGGGCCATCTCTTTCACATTCGACACCAGGTGAGTCGTATGCTATGAGATCAATATTTACTTGAGAAATGCAAGCATTTAAAAATAAAACTACAATAATCTTTTAAGTTGTGAAACTGAAATGTCAACATTACACATGTCCTTATTCATTTATGTCAAATATGCATTTTATGTTAAGCTGCAGTTCAATAATTATCCTGCATGTGTGTTTTTAGATAGCAATCACTAGTGTACTGACCATAAATACTTGTAGCATGTTCAGTTTTAAACAAAACTACTTGTAAATAACAATTGTATTTGATTTGAACAAGCATGCTTGTTCCTCTTGTTCATGTATGAACCATTCACATTAAGCATATTTAAATATGTCGTCAAACTCCGCACATCAATACAAGGACAACTATAATTTCGCAACCTATGCAGTTGTTTATTTAATTAGAGATTGCACACAAACTATTGCCGTTATAAAATTTACATAACAAAAACATAAACAGGACATTGAACTGCAGCTTTAACTGATGCACATCTCCAAATTTTCGACGAAACATATGTGCATTTACATAGTATGTTCAGCCAAATAAAGAGGAGCACAAAATTACTTAGTCATTATGTTGAATTTAAAATGTTGTTATTTATTATATAGTGATTGCTGAGGACATGGATTCTGATGTGCCTGCATCACCACAACAACCTTTCCGAATTGAGGATGAGATGACAGTAGATCCCACACATATTAGTGTCCCAGATGCGTATGATTCCGGACCTGATTTGCTTGGATTCCAGGATACCCAACCAAATCCTGAAAGTGATGACAATGGGGAGATCCAACCGGGCCAGGGAGACCAGGTTTGTGCTGAAGCATTATCAAATTTAACCAGCCTAGAGGCCAGGTTTATCAAAAACCAGCAAGATCAGTCACACATACACTCTCAAACACATGAGAAAATATATGAAGAAATGAAACATATGAGCAATATAATGACAAGACACCAGGACACACTGGAAAAAATGGCAAATAGCCTCTCTGTCATAGCCACATGCATGGGTCAACTTGTGGCACATGTCCAGGCACAGCCTCCGCCACAGGCACAATTACAGCCACAAAGCCAGCCACACGCACAATCGGATATACACATACTATCCGATCTGGAGCTATTATCAGATATAGATGTAATATCAGAGCCAGAGAGGCAAATAGCTCCAGAGAGGCAAATACAGGCAGAGATCCAAAGTGAGGCAGAGATCCAAAGTGAGGCAGAGATCCAAAGTGAGGCAGAGATCCAAAGGGAGCCAGAGAGGCGAAGTGAGCCAGAGAGGCAAAGTGAGCCAGAGAGGCAAAGTGAGCCAGAGAGGCAAAGTGAGCCAGAGAGGCAAAGTGAGCCAGAGAGGCAAAGTGAGCCAGGGAGGCAAATCGAGACAGACACACAGCCAATACTACATCAGGATCATAATGCGCCGGATCCTATGTCCCAGGCTCTTCCCCTGGCCCAAATACTAGCACTGGCACTGGCACAACCATTGGCACTGGCTCAACCACTGGCACAAGCCCAGGCACTGGGCCAGCATGAAAAAGGCAAGAAGACGGCAACGATCAAGTCACCGTGGACGTGATCCCACACCAACTCCTCCCACACGTTCAACACAACGACTATCCCCCCCCAAAAATAAAAGGTCTTATTATTGTTCCCGTAAATCTTCATATTCAATTATTAGCATTCATTAAGGTTCAGCAAACATACTTGACAATGTGCAATAATCAAGTGTGTATGTAACACAAGTAAGGTGCATACATGTGAACGAAACAGCATATGATCTTGCATGTGTGAATAATGTATGTCATATCTATTTATATTTTATACCGTCTGAATTGTGAAAAATTAACATAATAAATATTTGTTCATTTGAACATGTTATTTCACAAAACAATTCTATCCAAAGTGTGTTTCAGAGCTTGGCTACTGAATCATGTATAATACTGCACCGACACACTTTATTCGAGCAAATGCCCGATTTGTACCTGGCAGATACTTGGAATCCGCCGCTGCTCACCTCTTGCATGCTGCGTTGCGTTTGCCTTCCCAGCCACGGTTCATGCCTGGCTGACGGGGGATCTGATCTGTTAAATGATAACCAGAAGAATTTACTAGGCGGCAATGTTTCGTTTGTCCACCAGATGGCATAAACTCATGATAACCAGAAGAATTTACTAGGCGGCAATGTTTCGTTTGTCCACCAGATGGCATAAACTCATGACTTAAGTAATGTGTGGACTTTGCAAGTTGTTTCGTTTACTATACCAAAAAAGATACTTTATCCCAGTACAGTATGCTACAGTATTGTAACTTGTCCTTGAGACTGAAGGAAAAGTTGCAAAAAATGTATCAATTTAGGCTTTACATACAGTACTGTATTAAATAAAGACAAAGATCATTTTCGCTTACACTATTCTACAGAGACATGAGTGTTCAAGTGGAGCCCTCTTTCCAAAAACCTGACAGAAGTTATGCTTATTTGATATGGGCCGCTATTAATGCAACAGAGGATAAGATGGCAACAGTTGTTCAAATTTATCAGTATTTTATCGAAAATTATGACTTTTACAGATTTTCGCCAACTCCTCATTTGTGGAAGCGCGCAATAAGGAAAAGGTTATGTAGTGACCCCTGTTTTCACCGTATTGAGCCCCAATTTGTTGGAGGGTATTGGTGTGTGGCACCGGGTTTTTCCCGTATCTATGATAATGGAGGCGGCAAAAGGCGAAGGGTCGTGTTAAAACGAAATAAGAAGCGACAGTCCCTGCCAAGCAATGCGCCAGAACCAGAACCAGAACCAGCAGCAGCACCAGCTTATCATGATGCCCTCGCCATCGGTGACAACCCTGAGATGGATTTCGCAGACAGTTTTGATGAAGCTTGCATGTACCTAAGCGATTTCCCGCTGACTACAGGTGGGCTAGTCCCTCTGCAAACTATCGACGTGGGTGATGATGAAAGCTGGACTGGAAGTGGGCCGGCGCCGGCGCAAGCTGAATGGGAAATTCAGTAATACAGTATGGTGAGTACTATTATTTTGGTGGGGCTGGCTGGGTACTTCTTTAGGGGGCTGACCATTACTGTACATTAAAACTTTTCATTTTGTTTTTCCTCAGAAAAGAAAACGGCTAATGGGGGGATTTCGATGGATAATATTGTGCTGTACAGTACAGTATGCTGATGTTTTCCAGCCGAACAGTATACTGTGTAATAAACCCGAATAAATAAAACTATGCATTTATTCTACAGTACATGTTCAGTAAATTACTACACATACTGTACTGGGGGCGAGATGTGTTTGCAGCAGAGAGAGATTTAATAATATTGTACAGTGAGCAGGGGGTTCCCTGAGCCAGAAATTAATGCTCAGGGAACCCCCCCCCCCCCCTGCTCCTGATCAATATTATTAAAAAAATACACACAGCAGCCGCCAAAAAATAAATAAATAAATGACAATAAATACATTTGAAATACATTTTTATTGATAGTGTAGATGTGCAGGGGGTCTCCGGAGCTGAACCGCATTGGTTTTAGGTCTGGGGACCCCGTGCCCCCCGAGATACAGGCCCCTTTAGGGGGTGCCGGTATCCCTCTGCGTTTAAAGGTCCCGATCACGTGACCGCGGCCTGTAAACCAAGCAGAGCAGAGGGATACCGGCACCCCCTAAAGGGGCCTGTATCTCGGGGGGCACGGGGTCCCCAGACCTGAAACCTGTGCGCTTCTGCTCTGGAGACCCTCTGCACATGTACACTATCAATAAAACACATACAATATACAGTATAAATAAACACTCGTTCTTTACCTTAGCGTCTATGCGCTATGGTAAAGAAGCATTATTTTAATAATATTGTAAAGTGAGCAGGGGGTTCCCTGAGCCAGAAATTAATGCTCAGGGAACCCCCCCCCCCCTGCTCCTGATCAATATTATTAAAAAAATACACACAGCAGCCGCCAAAAAATAAATAAATAAATGACAATAAATACATTTGAAATACATTTGTATTGATAGTGTAGATGTGCAGGGGGTCTCCGGAGCTGAACCGCGTTGGTTTTAGGTCTGGGTACCCCGTGCCCCCCGAGATACAGGCCCCTTTAGGGGGTGCCGGTATCCCTCTGCGTTTAAAGGTCCCGATCACGTGACCGCGGCCTGTAAACCAAGCAGAGCAGAGGGATACCGGCACCCCCTAAAGGGGCCTGTATCTCGGGGGGCACGGGGTCCCCAGACCTGAAACCTGTGCGCTTCTGCTCTGGAGACCCTCTGCACATGTACACTATCAATAAAACACATACAATATACAGTATAAATAAACACTCGTTCTTTACCTTAGCGTCTATGCGCTATGGTAAAGAAGCATTATTTTAATAATATTGTAAAGTGAGCAGGGGGTTCCCTGAGCCAGAAATTAATGCTCAGGGAGCCCCCCCCCCCCCCTTGCTCCTGATCAATATTATTAAAAATACGGAAAATGCTGCGTCATTACCATAGCGAATAGCCGCTAAGGCAATGAAGGGGTTAAGGCATAATAAACAATTAATACATTCAATACATATTTTTCACGTCTGTGTTAAAACTCCCTGCCTTCTCTCTAATCTATGTAAAACCCCCTCCCCCTATCCCCCTATTGTGTGTGTGCGTTAAGCTTCCCTGCAAGCTATGTAAAAAAACCTCCCCCTATTGTGTGTGTGTGTTAAATCTGCCTGGCCTGTGTTTCTGAGTGCTGAGTGCTCTGCGTTTAAAGGTCCCGATCACATGATCGCGGCCTGTAAACCAAGCAGAGCAGAGGGATACCGGCACCCCCTAAAGGGGCCTGTATCTCGGGGGGCACGGGGTCCCCAGACCTGAAACCTGTGCGCTTCAGCTCCGGAGACCCCCTGCACATGTACACTATCAATAAAAATGTATTTCAAATGTATTTATTGTCATTTATTTATTTATTTATTTATTTATTTAGATGTATTTATTAATTGTGCTGCTGCTGCTGCAAGTCGTAAACTCACACCAAGGGCCAAACACCCCCCTCACCCCCAATAAAAAAAAATTCACGCACAGCAGCCCCACAATTAATAAATAAATCTAAATAAATAAATAAATAAAGACATGAAGAGAAATAAATATATACTGTACAGTATATACTTTGTATATATACTGTATATACACTGTATATATATATATACAGTATACTGTACATATATACACTGTATATATATATATATATATATATATATATATATATATATATATATATATATACAGTATATATATATATATATATATATATATATATATATATATCATACAGCTATATTTGTATATATATATATATATATATATATATATATATATATATATATACAGTATATATATATATATACATACATACTGTATGTGAGTGAAAAGAGAAAAAAGTAACCCGTATGGGAGCACTCAGGTATGCAATTGATATATTTGTTTATTTATTTGACACAGTGCAAAAAGGGATGAATAAACAGTACATGATTTAAAAACACTTAAAAAAGAGGCATGGACCCTTAAACACTAATGAACAGCACTAGGGAACGACACACACTGTCAACCCTAAACATGAAAAGGATAGTGACTCAAAAAACACTAGGGAGAATCAAAGTGAATCACAATAGGTTACTGGGTTCAAAGGCACCTACTGTATACAACGCTAAGGATAATGCACACTACACACCAAAAGGTAGACTTGTCAAAGTATAAATGACAGTCTCAAAGCATCACACATCTGCATTAGCATACAGTGATATAACCAATGCCTACAGCACAAATCATGTGTAGTGCAAAATTATATATCAATGGCGCTCTGCACTAACAAATTGTAACATATAATAATAGTAATATAAATATACAACCAGTGGCGTGGATGTTTCTCCTGGAATGGATACTCCACATGTGATGAACGAACATGTAAGGAAAAAATCATAACATAGTGTAATACTGTTAGGCATACATACAAACATATAACATAAGACGGACGCTGGGAACAACAGATGACCAATTACAAACACATTTAATAAAGCATTAAAAATACATAAAATACATAAAAATGAAAACTGTAGGACACTCCAACTCAGGTGGGGGTACCTGCTTACCGAATGTAAGAAGGTATCAAGCAGTGGATATATAAGATATATAATGTGTAGAGCAATGAAGTTAATGAATAGCATACAGTATAAAACATAACATTATAATCCACACAGTACATTGCATTTACAGTACATTGTATACTGTAAATGATGCATAGCATTAAATCTATGCACCATATACAGTACTGTACATTCTGCAAATGAATGTTAACAATATAATTGCAAGCTACTCTACCAGTAAATACTGTACAAAAACTTCCAAACAAGTCAACTACAGTATTTTAACCAATCAAGTAAACCAAAATCAATATATACTGTAAGTACCAACCAGAAAAGACAATTTAAAACCAAACTAACCCTTACAATACCAAGGATTACATCTATCTAATTGTAAAAAACCTTATACATTATACACAGCATTGTTTAAAGCCCCCTCCCCCCTAATGTTTCTGTTAAGCAGATTACACTGAAGGGACAGAGATATAAAGGCCTAAAGCCCCTTCCCCCCCTAATGTTTGTGTTAAACAGATTACAATGAAGGGAGAGAGATATAAAGGCCTAAAGCCCCTTCCCCCCTAATGTTTCTGTTAAGCAGATTACACTGAAGGGAGAGAGATATAAAGGCCTAAAGCCCCTTCCCCCCTAATGTTTGTGTTAAACAGATTACAATGAAGGGAGAGAGATATAAAGGCCTAAAGCCTTACCTGCATTGGTAAACCCTCCCTGCATTGGTAAACCCTCCCTGCATTGATGTCGTGCAGTGTACAGTATGTAAATGTGGGGAGGGGGGGGGCCCAATGTGCATAATGTACTGTGAGGTCTAACCACCCTCACCCCCTACCCACATACTGTACCCTTACCCTCCCCCCCCCCCCCCATCCTGGCCATGGCCCCTCACGCACAGCAGCTCCACAATTAATAAATAAATCTAAATAAATACATGAAGAGAAATAAATATATACTTTATATATAAATGTGAGTTTATAAATAAAATAAAGAATATTATTTCTAGGGGCCCTAGAACAGAAGTTCCCACGCCAATTTCGCGCTCATTGCTCTTTTTTTGCTCTTTTTTTACAATGTTGCTGGTCTTGCGGCTTTGCAGTCTGCAAGCAAAAAGCGCAAAGTGTATGAAGTCTGGGTGAGCGCTTTCCACATTTGATGCCTACGGCACCTTCCCATTTCTACACACTTCAATACCTGCACAATTGGTAGCGCTTTCCATCCCAGCTACCATTCTGGATATTCACCTCTCACAGGCCATTCTTGCCCGAGTCTGTCCTATCAGACAGGGGCATTAACCTGTATCCACACCACCTGGACAATTTCTCTCTGTCAGAGACTTGTGCTATTTATTTTATATATTTTTGTGTAATTATTCATGCAAATTTATGCTCATTTCATACTGTATGTGGTTTTCAACATAAAGTGGCTGCTGGGCCTGATCCTAACTCATACAGTATAGCGCTTCCCTGTTTGTTTGTTTGTTTATTGCAAGCAAAAAGCAGTTTGTAGTACTGAGTGTGAGATAAATTACTGTATTTATCAGTGTTGATCAAAGAGAGTTGATCAGAAGGATTCCCCTTATATACAGTACGTAGAATTAATAAAATTGTATTATTTTCCGATATCCGCAGTGATTCTGGTCAACCTGACAGATTTTTAGTAATACAGTATACTGTACTGCAAGACCATGTGTTGTCTACCTTTTACTACAGTATACTGTACTGTATGAATGACAATAGAGTGCTGTATACTTTATAAGGGGAATCCTTCTGATCAACTCTCTTTGATCAATACTGATAAATACAGTATCATATTTATACCCCTTTAGCACCTGTCGTTCCATCCTATGCACCCATTTACTGTACAATGGTGATTGCGGTCGTATTCACGTACTTTATGTGAGATAAATTAACCAGTTCTTTTATTGCTGAAGTCGCCACAAAATACTTTTATTTACAAATACAGTACAATACAATGGTGAAACTTTTCAAGTTAACAGCAATTCAAAACATCAACACACAATAATACATACTTTACAGTACTGTACAGTATACTGTACTAGTATATTTGGGCCTTGTCTTTGGGGGTTTATTCATGCAATTATTAGGGTGACCTGGCATTGGAAATACTGACATAGTACAATCCTAAAGCTACACCACCCACCCCCTCCCTTAGAGTTTTTAATCCCTCCCTGGCCAAGCATCAATCGTCTGGCTAATCCAATCCAAGCCATTGTTTTGTTAATCTGGCCCTGGGCTGTTCAGAACAGCCACTGCTTCTAAATTACTGAAAATATACAGGATAAATATACAGTGATGTTAAATAATCCTTTCTGTGGGTCTGAGAGGGTTGAAAGTCACCAGGTCCTCATACAGTAGAGTACATTCTCGAATACCTTTAGAATAAAAATACAGTATATATAAATATACAGTATAAATATTGCACAGTATACTGTAATGTTAAATAACCCATCCTGTTCTTTTTCCCTTCATACTGTAACAGTATCCTCATTGTGTCTGCGGTACAGTAGTTCATTGAGAGAGGAGAGGTTTTGTGTACATCATTACTGCTGTTTATATACTGTACATTTGACTGCACAAGCAGATTTGACGAACACAAGGCCCCCCCTCCCCCCTAGTGCACCCTTTTTCCTGGAACGACAAGAAAACAAAAACTTTGTTCAGTTACTGTACTGTACTGTATGTGCGTACTGTATTATGGTAGAACTACTGTACAGTAGGTGGCTGGTGCAGCTTTCTCTGGAAAGAAAAAAATGGAGCAGTTAGTAGGCAGTTACTGTAGTATGTCAAACTAGTCTACTGTACTGTATACTGGAACTACTGTATACTCTGACTATTGGGAAAGCTAAAATCTGTGCCATACTTACCTGTATCATACTGTACCTACTGTACAATACTACAGCACTGTACTACTTTCCTGATGCTTGTCCATTGCGCGCGATGACAATGGGCAACACAGTGGAAATATGGTCTATATATTTATTGCATCGTTCCTCGGTGAGTACATCGTTCCAAAAACTCATTATGGCTTTATACAACTCGTCCTTCTTGGAGGGTTTCGCCACTTTACGGATGTGGTCCTTCAGCTGATGCCAGACCATTTCGATCGGATTGAAGTCTGGCGATCTGTGATTGGAAAGAAAGGACAATTAGTTTAAGAGATACAGTACACAGTACAAACAGTGGGGAACATAAATGGGACACGGTCTACTGCACTTACTCCGCTGGCGTCTTCACCCAGTTGATGCCGCGCTCAAGGATATGCGCCGTCGACGCGGTGTGCTTGGGATCATTGTCCTGGTAAAAGCGATGACCATTGGGAAAGTCTTGTGTGATGTATCGCACTATCACGGGCACAATGTTGTCTTGGAAGAAATCTTTATTCATGATTCCTATAGCAAGAAAAGAAAAGTGCTCAATAGTACAGTACAGTGCATACGGTAAGGCAACACTAGTCAAGTACAGTGCATTAGGCGGCATTATATTTGAGAAATTGTACCTTCAAAGACGACAATGCATCCCGGTCCACGCCTAGAGATGGCACCCCACACATGCAGCTTCACAGGGTGTTTTGGCCGCGGCTTCAAAGTTATGCAGCCTTTTTTGTGGAACGCAAATCTTGCAAATCTCTCCAGCGACACAGTAGACTCATCAGTGAAGATGCAATCCTGGAAAGTCTCACCGCTGTCGATCCATGCCTGGGCCTGGAGCACTCTTTTGATTTTGTTTGCGTCCCGTATCATGGGGTACGCTCTGTAATGACAATGAATAAAAAATGTTAGCGTCACAGCGCAGTACAGTTTGCAAAACAACACTTTTACTTTACAGTACAGTACCTCCTGTACTGTCCACTACTAACCTCACACGTCCATATTTCCATCCAATTCTGCGTCTCATCTTCTTTATGCTGCTCTCGGATACAGTCAGATTGTGGTTTTCCTGAAGAGTGTTTTTAACCCTTAATGCGCTCCTCTCATCATTCTCCTCACTTATTCTGTCCACCAGAAGAGTAGTCTCCCTACAATGCAAAGAAATTATATTGTGTTATTAATATGCAGCAATATAAAATGTATACTGTATACTGTACATGTAATGTTGTAATATACAGTAAATATAAATATACAAAAAATGTATACTGCTGTACTATAAATATAAATAGACAAAATATACAGTATACAGTACTGTTGTAATATAAATATACTATATAAAAATACTGTTATTATATCATAATAAATACACATCATACTGTATACTGTATATTCCGTTGTCAGATGAATTGCAATATACCAAAAGTGTATACTGCTGCACAAAAAATATAAATTGACCACACATACAGTACACTACAGTATATACTGTTGTAATATAATAAATATACTATATAAATACGGTATACTGTTGTTATATCATAATAAATACACATCATATACTGTATATTCGTTGTCAGATGTATTGCAATATACCAAAAGTGTATACTGCTGCACAAAAAATATAAATTGACCACACATACAGTACACTACAGTATATACTGTTGTAATATAATAAATATACTATATAAATACGGTATACTGTTGTTATATCATAATAAATACACATCATATACTGTATATTCGTTGTCAGATGAATTGCAATATACCAAAAGTGTATACTGCTGCACAAAAAATATAAATTGACCACACATACAGTACACTACAGTATATACTGTTGTAATATAATAAATATACTATATAAATACGGTATACTGTTGTTATATCATAATAAATACACATCATATACTGTATATTCGTTGTCAGATGAATTGCAATATACCAAAAGTGTATACTGCTGCACAAAAAATATAAATTGACCACACATACAGTACACTACAGTATATACTGTTGTAATATAATAAATATACTATATAAATACGGTATACTGTTGTTATATCATAATAAATACACATCATATACTGTATATTCGTTGTCAGATGAATTGCAATATACCAAAAGTGTATACTGCTGCACAAAAAATATAAATTGACCACACATACAGTACACTACAGTATATACTGTTGTAATATAATAAATATACTATATAAATACGGTATATTGTTGTTATATCATAATAAATACACATCATATACTGTATATTCGTTGTCAGATGAATTGCAATATAGCAAAAGTGTATACTGCTGCACAAAAAATATAAATTGACCACACATACAGTACACTACAGTATATACTGTTGTAATATAATAAATATACTATATAAATACGGTATACTGTAGATGTACACTACAGTTTTCTATATTTTTTTTGGTTAAGTTTTATAAATACAGTATACTTACGCATTTGTTATCTTTGGTGCCTTTTTGCGGTCTCTGTTTTTTCCTTGTGCATGACAGCACACGGTGCTTGATGGCACAACGAGGCCAGAAGCAGTTAACCAGCGCTGGATATCTGCAATTCGTTTTCCGCTCGTGTACATCTCCTTCATTCTCATGCTGAGATCCTTTGAAATCTTCTTAACAGGTATTGCTGCGAGTACTGTAGAAAGAAATACAAACACAAGAATGTGTATTCGATGTTTAGTCGATGTGTATTCAATGTGCAGTGAATCCACAAAATGGATGGTATATTTATATGTTAATGACTCACATAACAGACCACCCACTTTCAACACCTGTACCTGGCCGCCATGCATAAAAGGTTGTACACGTTGCATAGCCCACCACTTGCTGATCTTTATCTGAGCCATTGTCCAGATACTGCATTGTGCCTCCCGCTTACATGGAGCAGCCCCGGTTCTATGGACGAAAGAATCATCTCACCTCTGCTGTGCCTGCCACACTGAAAAAGAGAAAGGCAGTTACCGTTTCCAAGCCAAAGGCAAAGCGACAGGCTAAGGCCAACAAAGAAAACCTTCTGCTGACCCCAAAGGCTAAGGCTTTTAAAACACGTCAGCCTTATTATGTGAAGAAGAAATACGGTACTGTGCTCGGTACGCAAGACGCATGGCAGCCAACTCACCGAATCCGCAGACCACTTCCCATAAGCTTCGACGACTCTGCTGTTGCTGTCCCGGAAATCTTCAGCCCGGCTTCTCCACCCCCATCTTCTCCGGTTCCATCTGAAGATGCTGCTGCCTCTGAAATCAACGGGTCACTGTCTCCTTTGCTCTTGGACGACTCTGCTTCTCTCCCGGAAATCCAGCGGTCACCTTCTCCATCCCTCTTCCACCACGCTGCAGCTTCTCCTGTACCGGGCATCCCCAGGTCACCTCTTCCACTCTCCATCGATGCCGCTTCTCTCCAGGGAACCCCCATCTCATCCTCCGTTGCACCCATCCCCCCAGATCTCCAGATGCCATGCACAAGCAGCTCGTTGGACCGGATCCTGAATGGGCTAAGTGTGGATCTCCCCGGGAATTCTAGTGTGCTGGCAAAGCTAGATCTGCTTCTGGAGTCGGTGCTACATATGGAGCAAGGGATGCTACAAATGGAGCAGCGGCTGGATCAACGGATGCACAAGATAGAGGCAGACATAGCGGGCATACATTATTTGCTCGGTGTTAATGCCCCTGTTTCCCCGACGCTGGAGCAGGGGGGTGACATGGATGTGATGCATGGTACCTTCGACCCCCTTCCATCACCAAGCACACCCCCTCCACCAGAAGATACAGTGTACTATGCTATTGAGGAGGACATGACAACCCCGTCAAGACCACGCCAGGAGACAACCCGGCGACCACTACCGGAGGAAAACTTCCTCCCAGACACCCTACCATTGCCCATCGCCTCAAGTACACCCGCTCCCAAAAGACCTCCTACACCCGCTCGCATACAAACAGTGCCCGACATCTCCCTGTGCGATCTGCCACCGGCACTGAGGGAGAAGTATAGGGTGAGGAGTGCTGGTATACCACACAAGTATGCCTTGATCATATTTAAACACCATGTTCCCTACACATTGTACTGCGAGTGGGTGTTCAAAGTGAACTATGATGGGAATCGCCAAAAAAATGCCCTTCCTGCCAATTTAAGGAAAAAGATTGTGGAAGAAATGCAGCGCTATTACCCTGTTACAGATCCTGTAATGAGAGGCGTTAGAGACTGCATTAATGGCGTTTTGCGCCATGCAAGGCATCGGCCATGGCTGGAAAATGGGGAGGACTTTCAGTGAGACCATACTGTAATATTGTGCTGTACTGTACAGTACATGTTTTACCCTATAGTACCTGCTGTACTTAAACAAAGGATACTGAATATTGTTGTGTGTTGCACGGTTTTTGTACTGTATTTGTAAATAAAAGTTTTTGGTGGCGACTTCAGCAATAAAATAACTGGTTAATTTATCTCACACTCAGTACTACTGTACAAACTGCTTTTTGCTGCCAGACTGCAAACCCGCAAGACCAGCAACATTGTAACAAAAGAGCAATGAGCGCGCAATTGGCGTGGGAACTTCTGTTCTAAGGCCCCTATAAATAATATTCTTTATTTTACTTATAAACTCACATTTATAAACCCCGTCACCCACCCCCGCTAAACACAATAAAAAATAATCACACACAGCATCCCCGCAATAAATAAATAAATAAATAAATAAATACAAATAAATACATTTGAAATACATTTTTATTTATAGTGTAGATGTGCAGGGGGTCTCTGGAGCTGAACCGCACTGGTTTCAGGTCGGGGGACCCCGTGCCCCCCGAGATACAGGCCCCTTTAGACATGAAACCTGTGCGCTTCAGCTCCGGAGACCCCCTGCACATGTACACTGTGAATAAAACACACACATCATTAAAGAATCATTCTTTAGCTTAGCGGCTATGCGCTATGGTAAAGAAGCAGCATTTCTGTCTTTTTAATAATATTGTACAGTGAGCAGGGGGTTCCCTGAGACAGAAATCTAATCTCAGGGGACCCCCTGCTCCTGCACAATATTATTAAAAGTTCAGAAACGAGGCTTCATTAGCATAGCGTATAGCCGCTAAGGTAATGAAGGGGTTAAGGCATAATAACCAATAAATACATTCAATACACTACCCACTACCCATGGCAACCTCCGCTGCTGTACAGTAAAACAGAGAAAAAAAATAACACTTTCAAAGTAATGTCCCCTAACCCCTTAATCACCATGGCGGTTATTAACCGCTACAGTCATGAAGGGGTTAACCCGCCCTCACCCACCACTCGGGACGCCTACTGTACATACCCTCCCACTCTAACCCCCCACCCCGTGAGGCCTAACCACCCTCAACCCTCACCCACTAACTACCCACAAGGGAGGCTTACCCACATACCGTTGGGGAAACACCCCACCCCCACCCCAGTACCCACAATAAAAACAGTACAATGACCCACAATAAACAGCATTCTATTTATTAAATACATTACCCACCCCCTGTGCCCCCCCCCCCCCATAAATACAAGATTTATTCTTTTACATTCAGGGTCCATAACGCAGCCCCACGCTAGTCCCCGGTGGGCTTGCAGGGCACCTGGACAGACCTACAGTTTACCAGCAGCATTCCACAGGTTCTGGAGGCCTGCTGGTGGATCCTGCCAGCACCATGGCGCCCAGGTGGTCTCCTTGGGTCACCGTGAGCCACAATTGGGTCCCCACGGTAGGCCCAAGGATGTCTGGGAGCCCCGGGTCAAACCCACAGGTGTCTGCGGGGCCTCGGGTGGTTCCCATGGGGGTCTGGGGAACTCACGGGTGCTCACTACGGGTCCGCGGTGCCCCCACAGAAGTGGGACCACACATCATCATCCCCGCACCTACGGGTCGGAGGTGCCCCCACAGAAGTGGGACCACACATCGTCATGCCCGCAGACTACGGGTCCGCGGTGCCCCCACAGAAGTGGGACCACACATCATCATCCCCGCATGTGTCACCCGTGGAACCACCAGCCTGCTACCCTTTAGGATACCCGAGGATTCCCCGCGGGTGGTCTCCAGAGGTCCCACGCAAAACCACGGAAGTAACCCTGAATGTAAAAAAAATAAACCTGGCCTATACATTCAATACATACACCCTCCCCCCCAACACCTACAGTACAATAATGTGCAAAATAACTATTATCCAGATATGGATAATAGATTAATTGCCCATTATTAAAAACATTAACTAGCATATACAAATAAATAAAGTACTACTGACCTCATCAATACGAAGTGTCCGATGCCAGCGCCTTCCTTCTCTTGCCCACACAAAACATAGCCAAAACCAAGGCAATACATTGCAAGTACAGTACATTCAGATATCAATTAACCCCTTAAACACCTTATCAGATAATAACCGCAAAGGTAATTAAGGGGTTAAGCCACACAGGCACGATACCCACCCTTCACCCATGAATTTGTACTGTGGCTTCATCATGCAACTATACAGTATATATATATACTGTATATATATATATATATACAGAGAGACAGAGAGAAAGAGAGAGATATATATATATATATATATATATATATATATATATATATATATATATATATATATATACATATACACACACGTTATATACACACCCATGATAAACCAATATACAGTACAAATAAATGTAGAAGGGTTATCAAAAGCATACTGCCCTACAACCAAAAACGTCTCCATACAGACACTACATTAAAATCAATTTCCTTTAAAAATCCTAACTGATCTCACAATCTACTGTACTGTATATGATCACAAACCAATGAAAAAAGTCACATTCCAAAATGCATAAAATCTATGCACCATACTGTATACATTCTGCAAATTAATCAACGTAAACAAAAATCAATTAGCAATCATTATTTAGATCTCTAAACATTTCACACTCAATCATGAACAATGAAACCATTAACAGATTCACGCCTAGAGCAGAACAATTAAGCCTTTGAAAAAATATAAGTACCGACAAAAATACAACCTTTACAGTACAACCAAGGCTATCTATCCCTGACCTTCCTCAAACACACAATACAATACCAAGGAATAATACATCTATCTAATTTTAAAATACTTTAAACTCACAAAATAATTAAAAACACATCTAATCCAGCTTTTAAAACATCATCATTTCTTACCCTGAATGTATACTGTACAGTATATCTCTCTAGACATATATATTGTACATACTGTACATACATACAGTGGCAAGAAATGATATACCACAAAAAAAAAAAATACACAGGTTAAAAAACCTTTTGAAAAAATTAACAAGTTAAATAAAATACATTTCTTTACTGTAGTTCACTTACCATTACTTGCCCCCACCGACTCCCGTTGCCCAGCTTACTCACGAACCAATCCACGATCAGGAACCCATAAAATAATAAACCATTCAAAATAATAAACATTAAACTAAAAATCCAAACCAATCCACGGGTCTTCTACTTGTAATACATCTTCATCTGTATTCTTCTTTCTTCTATCTCCTTCCGGGCGGGGCAGGGCGTGGTCTTCTTTCCATCATCGGCCACGCCCTTGTCTTTTTTCTTCTCCGGAGGTCCTTCCTCCGCGGCGTCTGGCTGCAAAATGAGACGACATAGGCTTTTAAAGACCTATGACGTCACATTTTGCGTCATGGTTCCCACGGTCCTGATTGGACCGTGAAAACCATGTGTTTTGGCCGATAATAAAAAAATGATGACGTCACTTAAAGGGAATGAAAGCACAGCCAATCAGAATGGCTTTGCTTCAAATGCCTTTAAGGTGACATCATTAAAAGACACATGGCCGTGCACACATGGTACTAGAGCCAATCAGAGCGTGGGAACTTTATCCCTACTCTGATTGGCTCTGGTATACCATGTGTCAGGGGCTTGGGGGAGAAAGGATGTGACGTCAATGAAAACCTGTCACGTGGTACGGTAGCCAATCAGAGCGTGGGAACTTTATCCTTATTGACGTCACATCCTTTCTAATAATCGTGATTAGTGTTATAATGTGATATTAATGTGATATTAATATAATAAAAACCTGTTACATTATACATTATAACACTAATCACGATTATTAGAGCGCAGTTCACCCTTTGTTTCTACCACTTTTTGCTCACCACTGCTGCACTTAATTGTTGTTTTTTGTTCTGTTTTATTGCATATTATAACTCATCATGGCATGGTCATTGTCCAGCTGTAGAGAAAAAAGGGCAGCCCTTTTTGACTCTATGTTCAAAGATGAATCCAGTGTCTTTGCTGTTGATACTACTGATCTTTCCATTGAAGTTCATTTCAAACAATTAGAGAACTTATTGCTAACTGAAGGCAAACAATGGTTAGATCGTAATATGCTCCAAAGATATCTGGATTGTGGCAGGGTGCCACGTGGGTTACGGTTTTCAAAAAATCCCACATTTGGGAGAGATAACGTTCACTTCATGAAAGAGTGGGACAGAATACAGGAAGAATGTTCTAGAGAATTAATGAGATTAATTATCTATGAGCGCACTAAAAGCATTGCTGAATTAGAGAAAGATATTAGCAAGAAAATTCTTATTTTGGAACCCCTGGTAATACATCAGGATTGCTCCAAATTAGAATGCGAACTCAAAATGACCTTAGAGTCAACCACGGAGGAAATTATGTTAAACAAACAAAAGAAATTTTACCGTGATAAACATGACTATGATAATGGAAGACAGAAAGATTGGGCAAAATTTGATAGAGAAAAAGGTATCTCCAATAATGGTCAAAATCCCCCCAAAAAGCAAACAAATGATCAACAACAAAAACAAAGGACCGGTAGTTACCGGACAACAGGTGGAAGTAATAAAAACTATCAAAATGACCAGGAGAAAAAATCTCATACAAATTATCCTAAGAAGAGATATGATAATTATTATCAAAGTCAAAATAAAAGAAAAGATAGTTAAAAATAATTATCAAAATAAGAGAAGAGATAGTTCTAATAATAGATATGAACCTAGAGAGACACATCACAGAGACACATATCAGAAAGAAGCTCATCAGGAACATCATAAACGAGCTAATACACCCCCAAGATTAGACTCTGACCGTCAATCCCCTCCACGTTCCCTTTTTCTGGAGGCTCTCAAGTCTCGGTACTTGGGGCCGACAGAGGGAGGGAAATCCGAAAAGGAGAAACAACACCAAGGGATAATACGATGTCAGAAAAGACATCATTCACCCGAAGAGGGACCAGGGGAGGGTGTAAATCCCAAGCAAAGAAGAGAATCACGATAGATTCCATAACACAAAGCAATAACCTATCCAATGGCATATTCAATTTATCCTCAATTGCCTTGTCTTCTTATCAAGAGCAAGTCTTAAATAAAGGCCTTAAATTTTCGCAATCTAGCGGGCCTAATGGATTTCAATTATTTACTGACTTGCACAAATTTACTAGAAACTTGACGTTAAAAAGACATTTCATTAAGAATAAACTGGGTATTGATCAGCCTAATTTAGAAATCAATCAGATATCAGTCAATGAGGATGAAGTTGATACTTTATGCAAACACACTGATTTTAAACCTCAATCAAGGTTTTATCCTGCCCATAGTAAAGGCAGTTTTATTGATTCATTCTTTAATGTTGTGAACAATGAGTTCACTAAAATGGTTAAAGACTTTAAATTCTCCGACATCAAACACAATCTAACGTTCAAAGAACACCAAGCTGTGAAAGAATTACAAGAAAATAAAAATATTGTTATAAGACAAGCAGACAAGGGTGGGGGAGTCATTGTCCAAAATAGACAAGACTATGAAACAGAGGCATTTCGAATTTTAAACGATTCGATTTACTATGGCAAGTTGTCTAAAAATCCTACCAATGACTTTTTATCAGATTTAAAAGCTCTATTAGATGAAGCCGTGGAGTCCACAGTAATTACAAAACGAGAATATCAATTTCTTTGTGTTGAGTTCCCAAGAGTTCCAGTTTATTATCATCTGCCTAAAATTCATAAAAGTTTACAAAATCCACCTGGCAGACCGATAATTTCTGGCATCAATTCCCTGACGGCAAATCTGTCCCAATATGTGGACCATTTTTTGCAAAAATATGTAAAGATTTTGCCCTCCTATGTTAAGGATACAACTGCCGTTCTTAATTCATTAAAACCCAAAATATGGAAAGAAAACTATAGATGGGCAACATTTGACGTGCAGTCATTATATACGTGTATCCCACATAGTAAAGGTATTGATGCCATTAAACAAACTTTATTGAAAGATGAGGAATTGCATCCCCTCAACTGTGAATTCATTGTAGACGCCATTCAATATATCCTGTCACACAACTATTTTCTATTCATGGATCAATATTATATCCAGTTGTGTGGCACAGCTATGGGGACACGCTTTGCCCCTAGCTACGCCAACATTTACATGGGAGTATGGGAAGATCTCTTCATTTGGAATAATAATCCATTTGCTATCCATGTGATTAGTTGGCAGAGATATATTGATGACGTTCTATGTATCTGGGAGGGGGATGAGACGATTTTAGATCAATTTAAATCGTATCTCAATTCCAATGATTTCAATCTGAAATTCACTGCTGAGACTCACACAAATGAAATTGATTTCTTGGATCTCCATTTGGAATCTAAAACTGGTTCATATATTAACACGAAAACCTTTTTCAAAAAGGTGGATACCAACAGTTTTCTATTGTCAACCAGTAACCACAAACGGTCCTGGATAGACAATATTCCTGTCAGTCAATTTATGCGAATTAAACGCAACTGTAGTCAACAAATTGACTTTGAAAATCAATCCATCGTTCTAATGGACAAATTTATAGAACGTGGATATGATAGAGCACTTTTAATAAGTTCGTTAGAGAGGGTCTGTAAAATGGATAGAGAATCCCTCCTTATACAAAAAGGTTCTAAAAAAGATTTCAAACAAATAGACGAGAACACTGAGGGTGATAAAATCAAAATTCCATTTATTACAGAGTATAACTCAGTTAACACACAAATCCAGAATATTATTAAGAAAAACTGGAATATCCTGTGTAATGACCCCATTCTGGGTTCTTCTTTGTCTCCACAGCCTAGCTTTATATACCGCAGGGCCAAAAGTCTCAAACACTATTTAGCACCTAGTGATATTGGACCTCCAACTATATCCTCATCTGAGACTTCATGGCTACCAATCAGACCTAGCGGTAACTATAGCTGTGGCAAATGTAAATCTTGTAAAATGCTTAGTTTGGAACGGAAGAAATTTTCTTCACACACTACAAATGAGAGTTTTTTAATAAAAGATTGTATATCCTGTAAATCGACATATGTAGTGTACCTCCTTCAATGTCCATGCGGATACCAGTATGTTGGTCGGACAAAACGTTACCTTAGAGTGAGAATCCTGGAGCATGCTAGGAATATAAGATTAGGATTAGAGAATCATAGCGTCTCCAGACACTTTAAGTTAAAACATAATAGTGACGATAGTTGTCTTAGATACATTGGCATTCAGACTGTACCCGCAGGAAGAAGGGGAGGAGATAGAGACAAAATGCTCTCTAAAGAAGAGAGTGTTTGGATCTACAAATTACAAACACTGTCCCCGTTAGGACTAAACGAAGAAATTGATGTCTGGTCTTTATACTAAATTATGAATCTTTTTATAAAAATTTAAAATAAATATTTTAAATTATTTAAAATGTACAAAATACTTTTATTGGTTTTAAAGTTTTACAACTAATAAGGAATCAGGTTATTTAATAATGTTCTAGTTCTGCAATAATATTTTATCTCTGTGAAAGTGTCAACCTGTCTTTTTCATATATATCCGTATCTTATATCTACTGTCTTTCAATTCATGCTAGTTTAGAGTTGTTTAACATTGATATGGTTATTAATATTTGTTTCTTTATACTTTTAGTTATTTATCGATTGGATTCCCCTATTCTCAATAAAGTTATATGTATTAGGGGTCCTATCTTTTTAAATTTCCCTCATTTGTTTGAGAGGCTGGACTCAAAATAAACAGCCAATCACAGGAGAGGGTTTTGGTATAAGAAGCGCCCCATTCTAGACCTCCGATATCCCTGACGAAGTACCTTTGAAGTACGAAACGCGTTGGATAAGAGGGCGCATTCTGATACTATCTGCAGTGTGCCAGTACCCTATTTCTGTCACCTAGCCCCATCTCCGTTACTGCAATCTATGCCATCTAACTTCCGTGGCTGGCTGAGACTGCAGAGTGATCGGCGCCGCTTGATGACGTCATCCGAAGCGCGCTGCAAGCAGACGCCACACGTGCAGACGCACGCCTGAAGCCAGTGACTGAGAGCCTGCTCCTACCGCAAACAGCCACGGTTTACACGTGGAGAGACAGCTGTATTCCACCGGACTGCTGTATTCATGCTGAGGGGCTGCTGCCCTGCATCACGGCATCCTGAACGAAACGGGAGAGGAGAAGGGGAGCCATCCGGTGATCTTTACCCACCATCTGTTGCTGACTGGTAACATGTCCAAAACATGTACTGTTAGTAACTATTGAATTTGATGTACGTGCAATACTCACCTGTTTTACCACAATATAATTTTATATACTACACTATGAGGTTTTTTGCGCTGTTTCTTTTGTCTTTGTATTTCTAGCTCTGGTCTGTGGAGCCATTCCTTGAATATAGCAGCATATCCTCACCAATTAAGTAACAGGTTTTTATTATATTAATATCACATTAATATCACATTATAACACTAATCACGATTATTAGAGCGCAGTTCACCCTTTGTTTCTAAAAGTAAAGGTTGCATTTTTTTTTTTTTGGCTTAATAATTTTGTATATTCTCCTAATATTGTACCAGGATAATAAAAGATGAAACACATACACATTATATCCTGTGTGTGTGTGTGTATATATATCTATATCTATCTATCTATCTATCTATCTATCTATCTATCTATCTATCTATCTATCTATCTATCTATCTATATATATATATATATAGATATATAGATATATAGATATATATACAGGCATACCCCGCTTTAAGTACACTCACTTTAAGTACACTCGCGAGTAAGTACATATTGCCCAATAGGCAAACAGCAGCTCATGCATGCGCCTGTCAGCACGTCCTGAACAGCAATACCGGCTCCCTACCTGTACCGAAGCTGTGCGCAAGCGGGGAGACTATAGAGCCTGTTACACATGCGTTATTTACATCAGTTATGCACATATATGATTATTGCAGTACAGTACATGCATCGATAAGTGGAAAAAGGTAGTGCTTCTCTTTAAGTACATTTTCGCTTTACATACATGCTCCGGTCCCATTGCGTACGTTAATGCGGGGTATGCCTGTACATATATATATATATATATATATATATATATATATATATATATATATATATATAAATTAGTGTGTGTTTGTAAAGAAATATATCTATATATATATATATATATATATATATATATATGGAAATAAAAGACAGCGCCCTTATTAGCATACACCTATAACCCTGCAAAACAGACCTCACACTGCAGGATGATATACCCAGCACAGATATATGACAATGCTTGTAGATTAGCAGGAAACCAAGCAAATTGCAATATAAAAGGTGAAAAAACAAAATTGTGAAAAAATATATGAAAAAATAAAAAATATATTAAAAAATGTATGTTGGCAACAAAAACAATAAAAAAAGAAAAAAATACCTAAAAAAATTCTGTGTACTGCTGCGGCACAGTTTATTCGAGCATTTGCCCGTTCTGTGCCGCAGCAGTAGCCTGGCGCGCGCCCGAGTGTGACGGGCGCACGCCGAAGCAGCGGAAGAGCGCCCTCCGATCGGGGCGCTCTCCCTACCGCTGCCGGGTCCGCCGGGTCCCCCGGAACCCCCTGCCGCTGTCCCGCGATCGCGGGACACCAGGGCTCCCTCGGGGAGCCCCTGGACACGCGTGCAGGGGGCGCACGCTCCCGATGACGCGTGACCGCGCGTCTATGACGCGCGGCACGCCGAGGGGCGGCCACTAGCAAGCCGGGAGATTTCCCGGCTTGCGGTACCGACCACACTTCAATAAAGTGTGTCGGTAGTGTAAGTCTCTTTTGTGTTGTTGACAAAAATGTATAATCAATATAAAATGATGTCCATACAAATCCTTAAAAATGAATTAGAAGTCCTGGGCAGCTTAATTCTTGGGATCACCAACCTCCCAACGATATCTAAGAAAAAAAGAAGAAAGAAAAAGCGCCCGATCCTAGTGTAAATTCAGATTTAAAAGGTTTTAATTATCATGAACAGACGATTGCCAACTCACACTTTGTCAGTTTAAAATAAGCAATTTATGGGACAAGCCCATGCACCACGCTGACGTCCAGGTTTCAGAAGTCTTCCATCTGCATACAAGTGTAGCTGCTGTGAATCAGCACTGCTGTGGGATATGCTGCCCGTACAACCTTTCTCCTCTGCAGGGAAGGTAGATGTTTCTGGCTGTATTCAATCACCCACTGATCAAGTAGCAGGATGCAGGAACTGACGTCTGTGCTCTGGAGCTTGAGCTTGAGCTGCTTGGCCACCGTAGTTTCCTGTACCATGTGACCCTACGCGTTTCCTCTGTCTCAGCCGATTTCATCAGGGGATAAACACTGGTAGAGTTGACTGAATATTTATACTAATGCAATCCAATAAAATATGTAAATACCAGTCAACCTAGATCAATTACAATTATATAAAGAACATCTGTGCTGGGTGGTTTAACCTAATAGCAGAGTATATACAAGGACATGATATATATAAGAGAAATTGGATGATAAAGTTATACATAAACTACATAATTTTATGTGGATATAAATAACCATAAAATATAAAAAAACATAATATAAAATGAACAAATATTATAAACAACATATATTATCAAAAGTATAAGTTTTACCTATAAATTAATTTGTTTTACTATAACTTTACTACAAATTTATACAATTAATTAGCTAAAATGATTGATAAATTTATACCATATTATATATAAAGAAAGGTTTAGTTAGTATTAAATACATTATAAAAGCATTCATTATCTATTAAAAGATATATATCATGTCCTTGTATATACTCTGCTATTAGGTTAAACCACCCAGCACAGATGTTCTTTATATAATTGTAATTGATCTAGGTTGACTGGTATTTACATATTTTATTGGATTGCACTACGGTGGCCAAGCAGCTCAAGCTCAAGCTCCAGAGCACAGACGTCAGTTCCTGCATCCTGCTACTTGATCGGTGGGTGATTGAATACAGCCAGAAACATCTACCTTCCCTGCAGAGGAGAAAGGTTGTACCGGCAGCATATCCCACAGCAGGGCTGATTCACAGCAGCTACATTTGTATGCAGATGGAAGGCTTCTGAAACCTGGACGTCAGCGTGGTGCATGGGCTTGTCCCATAAATTGCTTATTTTAAACTGACAAAGTGTGAGTTGGCAATCGTCTGTTCATGATAATTAAAACCTTTTAAATCTGAATTTACACAAGGATCGGGCGCTTTTTCTTTCTTCTTTTTTTCTTATATAGATATGCATATATCTATATATGTATATATTCTTATACATATATATATTAGTGTGTGTAAAGAAATATATATTAGTGTGTGTAAAGAAATGATTATTGACATATATCTTCTTGTTATGCAGTAAGCATTTTGTGGTTAGATGTAACATTAATGTTGTTAACGAAATGATTTACGTTTAGTACATAGGTACATTATACCAACCGTGTGTTTAGATGCATTATTAAGTAACTATGTAACCGATATATTTCTAACATTAATATTATATATCTACTTCTTTCACAGATGTTCACCGCTCCGTTCAAGACAGAAGATTATGTGAATGCATGTATCCAAAGACCGAGCAACTGAGAGCTTTTCCATTATGGCCACATGCCAAAGACATCACATGGCCAGTCATGCTATGATACCTCAAACTGAACATGCACACTTTTATATATCGTAGTTAATCATAGATTATCGCTTTTTAAAAAAAAAAACATTAAATAGATAATGTAGGCTTTTTGATACTAACTTTAAATGTGTGTTAACATTCCAATAAACTTTGACATGACATCTTTTGTTAGTGCTCCTTTTTTATCAATGGGACGCAGATTACAGTGACATCATTGAAGTATAAAAAATAAAATTGTATATGTGCCTGAAGAAACACACGTGTACTTGTGTTCAAAACGTATTGTTAAAAGTTTTACTTGAACTATTGTAGGAAACATTTACATAAAATATGAATCTGGAAATGTGTGGTTTTAAATTAAACATTAATAATGATAGGGATACATGGCAGCTTAATGATAGAAGAGATCAACATCTCATCTGCTTATACTCATGCAGACACTAATTATGTATGTAGTTATACTTACATACGTAACAATCATAATATGAAGTAAGGAATGTGAAGCATAACAATTCTGTAAACCTTTAATAACACCATTAATTATTTATAAGTTGATCATGATGTTGAAAGTATGAGCCAAAATACATATATAATCATTTACAGTAGTTCAGTTGTAAGATAACACTATGCAGAGTATTGAATACAGCATTTGTTTTTCACTTAATACACAATATTCTGCATGTAACGATGCACACATTGTACAGTTGGTTTGAAAGAAGATTAATACAAGAATAGAGGTATTAAAAATAAACATACCATAGGCAGCCGAAGTTCTGATCATTCCTTAGAAAATGTACAGTTCGCTGGAGAGAGCAGCATCCTAAGATTATACACACAATGCAATGTTACACACACAACGAGATGATGACAGATTATATGATATGTATTGTTAAAACTTACACGTGAAAAATTTAGCAATTAAGGTCCTGCGAGTCTCCACCCCACTGGCTGTGTGGTCCCTAACCCCTGCAGGAGGCACGAGAGGATCCTCCTCTAAATCATCACGAATGTTGCCTTGAAGATTGTGACGTAGTGCTATGTTGTGCAGAATGCAACAACAAATCACTATGTCACTAACCTTCGCTGGCGAATACTGTAGCGCACCACCAGATCTATCAAGACACCTAAAACGACTTTTCAACACTCCAAATGTCCTCTCGATCACCGAGCGTGTGGATATGTGTGCGGCATTATATCGTTCCTTTGCAGGGGTTTGAGTATTACCCAGTGGGGTCAGAAGCCAAGGGCGGCTACCATATCCTGAGTCGCCTATAAGAGAGTCAAATGACATAAAGGCTAAAAGTTGTAAGTAAATTCCAAACATTGTGTATTGCCTTTTCATAATACATGACAGTGAATAATATAGAACACATGCCCTAACAATGAAATCCTGATCTACC
Organism: Ascaphus truei; assembly: GCF_040206685.1. Taxonomy (NCBI): domain Eukaryota; kingdom Metazoa; phylum Chordata; class Amphibia; order Anura; family Ascaphidae; genus Ascaphus; species Ascaphus truei. The sequence goes on from NC_134483.1 coordinate 481,020,998, forward strand.
ATTACGATGCATGACATGGATTACATATAGAAGTTAACAAAAATGAATGATTTGATGTTAATTAGAATCTTAGCAACACACAATGAAACATTAATCTGGACATTAAATGTAGCTGTAAGTTCAGTTTATTTAACATTGACTGACCCAATAGCCAACCTTCCTCGAATTCCCCCGCTTCAAATTTGCGAAACACTAACGAGTTTTTTAAAATATGTGAATCGTGGCAGACACCTGGGAACTAAGCTACCACACTCAGAATTTTCATGTATGCATCACATACGACCTGCACATTGAGCGAGTGGTAATTTTTCCTGTTCCGAAAATCCCTCTCCTCTTCATGTAGCGGGGTCAGCGCAACATGTGTGCAATCTATAGCACCCATCACATTGGGTAGCTCAGCTACATTATAAAATGCAGTCTTCAGTGCCTGCCACTCTGTTTGCTCACTAGGAAAATGTATATAATCACTAGCGCGTCGAGTCAGTGCACATAGAAACTGGCTAAAGGTCCACGAGAATGCCGACTGCGAGACCCCGCCTACTATGCCCACAGTTGTCTGAAATGAGCAAGAAGCAAGAAAATGTAAGGAGCTCAGCATTTTAACAAGGCCAGGCACTGCATGACTCCTGTCTGTTGTTGGCTCTAAATCTTCTCTTAAAATTTCATACAGTTCCAAGATAGCTGCTGAGCTCAATCTGTAACACCTGATAATTTCTTCCTCCGTCAAGCCCTCTATGGAGGTTCTTTGTCTAAAATTGTGGGGGGCTATATGTCTCACAACACGGATCTCCCTCGCTTCCCTCTCTCTCCTCTCTCTCCTCTCTCTCCTCTCTCTCCTCTCTCTCTCCACTCTCTCCTCTCTCTCCTCTCTCTCCTCTCTCTCCTCTCTCTCCTCTCTCTCCTCTCTCTCCTCTCCAACATAATCTCCCTCCTCCTCCTCCTACAAAAAAATCAGAAAAGCGCAATCTGGTGGCGGTTCCATGTCGTCGTGGTAGGTAAGTGCCTTCTTCTATCCTTTAAATAGGCAGACTAATTAGTCAAATGATTATAAATGATGACACGTGTGTTGGTTAGTATTGTGAGCATATTAATTTTACTAATTGTACAATTCATTGTAATGTGATTTCGATGTGTTACACACATAATGAAATGTGATGTCATCATCAATTATGCACCATTCAAAAATAAACAATGTAAGCGATGCTGCGACACAATATTACTAATTGCCAGAAAATAATAACTCTATTATTACATTTCTCAGAAACATGTTGAGTCATGAACGTAGTACATCTCTATAAATAATGTTTTGTGACTGTAAAGCTGTGTCAGAAGGGTGGATTATTGGCAATATGTTTGTTTGGTGATGACGGGAGTATTGCCCTTTAAATTAACCCCCTGCTAACGTTTGATGGAACACTATAAAGTTTACAAGATACATGTAATTACATTGATATACAAATACAAGCAAACATGTGGTGACCTTTAATGTAAATTGTTGACTATCATGTCCGGGGGAAACAAATATATTCACGCCAACATCCGTGGACCCCCAGACAGCTTGGAGGACCACCCATGTACCCCTCAGAGTAAATGTTGTTTCTTTCTCCATCTGAATGTATGTTAAACAGAATTATGCATATGTGGATAATATTATTTACTTACACTACAATACTGTACTGTATGTGTTATGTGTTTGTATTAATTGGTATGGTTACTTGTTTGGGTCTGGCACACGATTGGTCACGCATGCAAATGGGGAACCACGAACAGTCACGGACCCCCCAACACACCCGGGACACCCACGGGGATACCTGCGTGACCCCCGGCCTCCCTCGGGGACCTCAGCGGGGTCAGCTGCGACCCCCGGGCTCCCTCGGGTACCCCCGCGGGGTCAGCCGGGTACACCCGCCGGCCTGCTGTATGGGTTTTGCGCATGCAAAAAAACCCAGAATTTTTTCTAAGTCCAGATTTCTTTGCGTCTACTCTGACCTGACGTGTTCTGATTAACGCTACTTCCGCGTTTGCTAAGGTTGCGTTGCTTAGTGCATCCCGCTTAATAGCAGAATTTCACGCAAACAGGGCTGCGATCGAGCAAAGTTGGACTTAGAAAAAATTCCTGAAAAAAGTCATTTTTAGAGTGCAAAGTGCCTGTTTGCGTTGCTTAGTGCATCGGGTTGAGCCAAAAAGCACGATCGAAGAGCACTTTGCGGTCTAACGGACTTAACGGAGCTTAGTGCATAGCCCCCTTTATCTTTTTTTAATGATTTTTTTTTTATAAAAAGCCTACATTTAGTCTATAATAGTAATAATCCCCTCAGAACAGGGCATTACTGGTCAATAATTCCCTGGCTGGGTTAAAGTCCCTCGGCATCACCTCAGGCCTTCAACTCTTCCAGGATATTATTGGCAAGTGATGCCCTGTTCTGAGGGGATTATTACTTAAATATTGATAATTTTGCAAACAATGCATGTCCAAGTTTTACACACTTGTAGTCATATATCTTTCATATAATCTCTTCTCCCATTTATTCCAAGTTATACTGTAGTAACAATATTAGTTCTGGACAAATATAGATTGTTGTAGGTTGCAATACCAACATTAGGGATTTTCATATACTGTATGACATATTATTTCCTATTATTATAATACACATTTTATTTCATATTTCTTATAAAATACATATTCATTCATCTATGAAGAACCGCAATGTTGGTCCCCCAATAGATGTTACAGCCTAAAATGAATCTGCAAATGACTTGTAACAAATGTAAAGGCACTTATAATTCATATTAAAATGTACTGCTTTATGTTGTAAATAATATGGTCCATTTAATTGATTGAATCTACATGCTCTTGTGTGCTGTCTCTCAGAGAATCATTTAAATAGTTTCCATTTGCTGTTGACATGTTTATTTTCCAGTTCAGTTGAACAATTCACTCTCACAAGGTAAATTCTTAATTGCTGTAGTCACAAAGTTCAATATAGCAGCTTTGTGAGCTTTGAAATGTTATCTTAATACAGACTTTTTACCTATAAAATCAAACAAAATTACCAGTCTATTTCAGACATTAAGTTCTCATTATTTATAATTGTATGGTCTAGCATCCCTCCCAGCTACAGCATCTGTGTGACGGCCCTTGCACTCTCATTTTTTGTTGTTGACATATTGATACCCTTTTTAACTTCAAACTATTTGTTTGTTCATTTTAAACTTTCCTGATTTGGCTTTTAAACATTGGTATGTCTATACAGTACTTCATTTGTTTAGAATTTTTATTTGCTAGGAGATATAAACTGAGCAGTAAGTTACAAAGTTATTCTCACTAATTAAGTTATTTGTGTGAACTCTATTGTCGAACTAAGATACATTCTTGGATATATTTTTCATTATGTCTGCAATTTTGATATCAAACTTTTTTAATTGTTAAGTGCAGTTTGTCCGTTCTTGTGTTAATTCAGATGTGTATATATTATAAACAGGAAAAAAGGGAGGGATTTTTTTTTTTGCCAAACAAAGCATGCTAAATCAATTTTTTAGCACTGTATATCAGAGATTAGATTTTCAATTAAAATTTACGTAAAATGTAAGTAATGGATTTTGAAAAATAGAATTTTTGCCAATACATTGCCATTGAAAGAGTCAACTTCATGTTGTGTTTTAAGGTATGAATATTAGTTGTATCAAGTTAGCTTTCAGTAAACTGCTAGTTGTGTTGTTACAGTATATCAGGTTATTTATTTGATGCAATATTATAAATAGATGTGGAAAATGGTTAATAAGATGCTGGGTTGGATTGAAATGTATTAGAAGCTATTTATAGTTCATTGAGGCAACTTCAGCTAAAGTGTTGTGCAATTTCTGCAAGCCCTTTACATAAGGACAGAAAATAGAAATTGTGCAAAGAAGATAGAAGATAAACAGAATAAAGCATTGTATACATCATAAAACATGAGAGGAATAACTTAACATAATCAAAATAGAAGAAATAAGGGATTGGGCCAATGTGGAAGAAACTTTTTAATACATAAATTTTTTAACATGGTAAAGAATTAAATTGTTTTTAGAAATAGAGTAAGCAATGATGGTAAAAAAAATGTGGTCAAGCTCAGAAGCTTGGGGGATAGAAAGCTCAGGGAATGTATGAGGACGTTTCTGCTTTGTGAAATTATGGAATATACACAGTAGTTGTCAGCATTATATGGAGAAAACACTCAGATGTGATGAACATAATACAGTAGTGTAACAATGGGCAAGTGGTTCTTATGTGCCAACTTTTTCTATAATGTACTGTATATACAGTAAATGTATCAAAAATTCCATCCTTAATCAGCACTGCACTGTATTTCTTTATTTGCATTGACAACATCTCTAAGCCTTAAATAGTAATAACTTTAAGACAAATTCCATGTGTAACAAATACAATTGTTAAATGTATTATTGTTGGAGCCATAATACATTAATTCAAAGAACAATTATGCCTTAGTATAGAGCTGAGAAAGTAATGAGAATAATGTAAACTACATACACATCACCCTAAATGAGAAACTATAAAGAAGGTATATTGTTGACACCTTAGAATTTAATCATAGAGGTGTAGAAGGAAAATACACTGTATCTTAAAAATAAATCTCTGATTACGTGAACAGATGTGATTGTCAATTTATATAACTGTACACTGTAATCAGATTATATTTGAAATAAACACAAATAAATGTTAATGAAAAAATAATAGAAATCATTATTGTTATATATTCATGATGATGATCCTTTTTATTATTTGATCCTCTTTGATCCTTTTATTTAAAGCTCATCCACACCACCACTATTTAATCAGTACATACAGGTACAGTAATTATTGTAGTCATTGGGAGATTTTTCCCCCAGGAGAAGGGTGGAGTTGACATTTGCTGTAGCTATTAACTTTGAAATATCTTTTTTTTCCTTGCACTTTTTAAAAATGTTAAACTAATTTTTAGGGCAATTCTGGGGTTTCAACCAGTTTTAACTGCATTGTGACTCACTCAAATGGCACATACCGGTATGGTGCTTCTACATTTTAACCTCTAAAGTATTGCATATGTAGTGCACTTTCCCCCACCCCATGGGAGATATGGAAGCTACCGTGTGTGTGGTGCGTTACCTGTGGCTCACAGGAGGCCTGAGCTTCCACTGCTGGGAGCCTGGGGTGTAGCTGATCCATCTAATGACAGCGCGTCTACCTGTGCAGGATCCTAACAGTGTCGGATTACCCTTTCACATGACAATGTACTCAATAACTCACACCAGGATATGGTATAACGATATTTACTAAGCACAACTGATAACACATATATATATTTCACACCCACACCGTACATATAGCCATAATCCCACTCTATATTCCCACAGTACCTGGGTGCAGGGGCAACAATTTCCTAATGTCCGGCAAACAATAGGAACTCCCACCCCGTGTGTGCGACAGCGCTGCCAACAACTAACGTGTGTAAAGTTGGTGCACTTAATGATACCCGACGGGTGCTCCAGCACCCGGTAGGGCCGACTGTAGGCAAGAAACCATCCGGTCCCACATCATCATCATCAGCGATGAGTCCGCCTCCACTTTGGGTGGTGTCCAGCAGAAGTGTGCCACCATGAAGATAGTGTCTTAACTGTTTGTGGTGATCTGGTCCCAGACCACCTGATGCCAGGTTGCAGCATGTCCTGGCTGTGTCCCTCACACTGGTACTACAGGGGCAGTGTCCCTAACTACTGGGCCAGTCACTTCAGCAACCACAAGCTGAGGGAAGTTGGGGCCTAGTTGGGGCCTAAGAGTGTCTCTGGCCTAGTGCAGGGGTCACAGATGCCCTGCACACAATCTACCCTCTTCTAATCCCAGCTCTGACTGGCATGGTCTCTGAAGCACCCCATGTATCAATATCTCTTGCAGGGAACTCTGCAGCCCTATTGGCTGTCTGGCCGCATGTGATCTGTACATCACATTGGCATGATGGGGCTTGTAGTCCCCGCGGAGCCCTCTGCTGCAATGGCCACCTCTAGGAAGTCCTCAGCGCATGTGCAACTGCACTGCACATGCGCACCTCACTGTCCATGGTGGCGGCCTGCTAACGGGTGCCGCTGTTTGCCTCTGGCGACTGGATCGCCAGCCGCAACCTCCTTGCTTCCACCAGCAATCTCCGAACTCCTCTGCCCCCTCCACAGCGCCATGGGAGGCAAGGGGCAACATGGGGAACCCAGAAGGGGACCCAGGCTGGATCCTCCCCCTAGTGAAAAGACCAATGCCCTGCTACAAAAAATGTAACACATATATAACCATAACCGCACAAACAGTTATATAATAAAAATGCAATATCATATGTACAACTTAACACAGGAATCCCATGAAGTTATACATCTCAGTAAACATTACTATGACCAACTTGATCTTACTGTGAGACCACTGCTTAGCCTCAATGGGGTGCCCCAAAAGAATCGTAGGCTACCCGGTTGGAAGGATACCTAACACATTGGCTTCGGCGTGTTACGCCGGTGCTGCCCGCAGACCAGACCCGTTCCCTGTGCTGAAGTGGGATGTAGGAATACATGCACCCGCAGCAAAGGGAGTGTGTCCGGAGTGTCGTATTAAGCGCTGCCAGGCCAGATGTAAGTAACATAGACAATACTTGCCGGTACCGGGTATAGGAGTAGAATAGTGATTGCCTTGCCAAGGTCAGGGAGCGGAGAGATGAGGAAGGTTGAAGTCCAAGCCGTGATCATTGGATGCCAGAGTATACATAGTCCAAGGAGAGCCAAAGTCGAGAGCCAAAGGGGGTAGTCTTACGAGCCGTGTCAAAACCTGTAGTAACCGAGAGAACACCAAACACTTCCATACAGAGTCTATGTCGAGCGATGAGTGAGGTGACCAATCAGGGATGGGGGCGGGTCAGGAGGACTGCAGGGAGCCTCTCTGGATAGGTGTGGCTGATACAACATAGGTGAGCACTGATTGAACTCTGATTACACCCGTGCGGTGTTCGGGGGCAGAGCCTCACAGCAGGAGTGGAAGTTGAAGAGTGGGTGCTGGGCGCGCGCTCTGTAAGCTGCGTGTGCACGTGACCAAAGTTGGAGGAGGACACACGTGTGCATGCGGGAGGGAGGACCCGTGCCTGCCACTGAGAAGGAGGAGGAGCGGCGGAACCACCGAGGGGAGGGACCCTGCAGTTACGGAGGTGCTGACGGCCTGTGGAGGCAGGTAAGCGGAGGTTGCGCTGCGCACCCTGAGTCTCCCTTAGGGTAGTCTGTGTGTTGCGTGGACGCTGCTGAGAAATCAGATTCCTAACTCGGCGATGCCCTTCTTCAACTACCTCTAGGGAGTAATATCTGTATTCTTGAGGCTCAGCCTCTCCCATTGGGGTACTAGTGTCTCTGTAATGTCTCTTTGGGGTATGAAGCAAGGACTTCTGGGGTCCAGAGGTGGGCTCATTGGAGCCACCGAAGTAGGTGTCTGTTTTCTGGGCACATTACCCATAGCTCCTTAGGGAGGTGCCCCTTGATTTCTGGGTACCATTTGAGATGGTCCATCCAGAGGATCCTCAGTTGTTTCATTCACTGTTTCTTCAACTCTTCAGATCTTACCGGCTCAACATCTAATGGTGTAGCTTCTAATTCTGGTTTGTCATCCACCACTTGTGGGATAGGCAGATGATTCTGGTGCCAGACCCTTACCTGGCCATCTGCATATTTTATGTGGTAGACCGGGAGGCCCGGCATCTGTGACTCAACTTTAATTACTCCGTCTCGCCAACGGTCGGCCAATTTGTGTTTTTCCCGGGGATTCCAAGGTTATGGAGGAGCACGTTGTCTCCAGGACGAATTTCCCGATGACGGACCTTATGGTCGTAGCATCTTTTGATGTTAGCATTCAGATAAGCTGAAGAAATTTCTGCCAGATAATAGGCCTATTGCAGGCTTTTTTGGTGCCGTTGCACATATCGGAAGTGCGTCGTGTTTGGTTCCTGTCAGTTGATAACCTCAGACGTATGTCTACAGGAGGCCGTGCTTCTCGCCCAAACAGAGGGAAGTAGGGAGAGATTCCTGTATACTCATGGTGATATACCCAGGATTCAACATGCCTGCTCCACTCACTCTTCAGAGAGTCTTTCAAGGTGCCGAGCATATTGAGGAGGGTCCTGTTGAACCTCTGTGGCAGAATGTCTCCCACCGGATGGTAAGGGGTCGTTAGGGACTTGGTAATGTTGAGCAGTTCCAACAACTCCCTGATATGTTTTCTCTCAAAGTCCCACCCATGATCTGAATGCAGGTGATTGGGTAGGCCATAGTGTACAAAGTACTCCCACAGAATCTTCACACTGTGTTGACCTTCTGGTCTTTTGTGGGGAAAGCTTGGGCATAGCGGGTGAAATGGTCGGTGATAATTAACATGTTGCCGATGCGTCGGGCATCTGGTTGATACACAGAAAGTCCATGCATACAAATTCCAGTGGACCTGAACTCTTCAGGTGAGCCATTGGAGTGGCTCTGGTGGGAAGAGTCTTGAGCTGGATGCACCTAGAACAGCAGCGGCAGTGGTGTTCAACCGACTCTCTCATGTGTGGCCAGAAGAATCAGTCTCGTATCAACCCGAAGGTCTTATCCACACCGAGATGGCCATGTTCGTCGTGTAGTGATCTCAGAACCATATATTGCAAGTTATTAGGTAGGACCAATTGCCTTCTATCCAGGTGGTTATGGTACTGCACCATCCGATAGCTTAGACCATTATTCATGTCTAATGTGTCCTCCTCTCGCACTTGTAGAGTGACCATGTCGCTCGGGGCACATTTCAGCAATGCAGGCTTCTTTTGCTGGACTGTCTGGAGGATAATGTCAGCCAGCCACTGGATCCCATATTTAGTATTGTACTAGATCCTTCCACGCAATGATTTTGTCAGGGTGATGTTCATTCCCTCTTGGTTACAAAAGGTGGCAGGATTAGCCTTGGATTTGCATCCCAAGGAATCCTTGAACCTCAGTTCGGAGAAGGCCACTTTATCTTTCATGATGGCTGCGGTTGTATACATAGCCCACATCCCTCGTCCAGGGATTTCCTCCCAGAGGTTGTCGGTCAGGGTGGTACCCAGTTCAGGTCTTCTGGATAGGGCATCAGCTCTGATATTCAGGGCCCCCGATTTGTACTTCAGGGTGAACCGGTAGTTCGAAAGGGCCGCCAGCCATCTGTGGCCAGTGGCGTCCATTTTGGTGGACGTCAGGATGTACGTCAACGGATGGTATTTCCAGACGAACCTTCACCATGCCGTCAATGGCGTATTCCTCATTGCTGAGTCCCCACAGCTTCATCTTGTCTGCCGACTGCAAGGGCAGATATTTAAAATGTTGATCATAGAACGGATGGTACACAATGGTCACCTGGGTCCCAGTGTCCAGCAGAGCCGATGCGTATATGCCATCCACGAGGACACAGATGAAGGCAGCCGGTCCTATGCGATGGTAAGTGTCCGATGGTGATCGGGTTTTGTCGCAGGTGCACTCTCTGAGGACGGGGACGTTGTTTCTGCGGTCTGAACTTTGCACATCATGGACTTGGGATGGAACATTCTAGTTGGGGTTTTTTTTTCCATACAGTCCCACGAAAACTCCGAACTCCTCCGCAGCGCCATCGGAGGTAAGGGGGAACACAGGGAATCCAGAGGGGTCCCAGGCTAGACATACATGTCACACTTTCATGCTATTGATTATATCATTGTTTTATTTCCTCTTTTCTATATGGAGTGGAGAAAATACAAATAATACAGTATAAAATTAGTTATGTACAGTTGATACCTGATGAAGAGTCTACCCTGACATGATTACAGGCTTGATATGCGATAGCCAAAAAATTGATCTAAATGACAAATATAAGAAAAAAACCTATAGAAATTAATCAAATAATTTGCCATATTAGATGTCCATTTGCTACTTTTTTACTCACAATGTATTGTATGTCTTTATTTATATAGCGCCAAAAGTGTACTCAGCGCTTCTCAAAGAATACAGTACAGGAAATTATAATTATACAATAAGTGCAGCAAAATCAGACAATAGGAATGGAAATCCCTGCCCCGAAGAGCTTACAATCTAAGAGGTTTAATGGGAAACTTACAGAGACAGCAGGTGAGGGAGTAAGTGCTGTAGATGGCAGTGCTTGGTCACAATGGGTGGTAGGTGTGACTGAGTGTGGACATTAGCCAAGACGGCAGGCTATTGGAATGCTTGATTTGTGGGGTAAAATTTAAGGAAGGTCAGTGTTAAATGAAAAGGTTAACACCATTTACAGGGGAAGAGGTGGCAGGGAGGTTTGAGTGAGATCAGGTGTGTATGTCTGGATTCAGGCTTAGGGTAGATCCCCAGCAGCAGGAAGGAGTAGATAGAGGGTGTGAATAGAGGATTTGTGTGGGTGTTTTTATTGATGGGTAAAGAAGTTGTTGGGAGAGAGGTGTATAAATAATGGTGCAGTGGGGAGTGGAGATGTTGTAGAGAACAGAAATGCTCACAAAGGAGTGAGGAAAAAGTAAACAGAAAAAGAAATAGGGAGGGCATACTCTATGATTTCTGGGTAATTGGACCAATGTATAGAGGCTATGGAGCTCCCAGAACACATACTAAAACACAAAATATACAAATTAAATAATCATGTTGGGTAGTTTCACGGTGTGTCACCTCCCAGTTACGAGAATTATAAAACATATAGGTTTGAAAGAAAGGAGTATGTTACACCAAAATAGGTTTACAATACAGACAGAGGAGGTAAAACAAAAGAGGAATACTGTATACACATAAAATACTAACTCTTTCAAGTTGAAAGACACCTCCAAAAAGATGTGGTAGGTAGAGATAGGCAAAATATTTAGTCAGATTTGAATTCGCCCAGGTCCGGCCGGATACTTTGTCCTGGGGATATCCGCGAATCGGTCACGAAAAGGACAATCAATAAAGGCGACTTAAAATGTCCCTAGTTTTTTTTTTAATAGGTTTGGAAAAGGGAATCAAAGGGAGCAGAACCCCATTCATTTATGCTCTTGAGTCTCCCTCTTTCCCGAGATAAATACTTGCACTCACTATGGAGGTGTTTATCTTCAGTTTCAATGTACTGGGACAATAGGAAGCAGTGAACGGGACATTTAAACTGCACAGAGATACCGGCAGCACCTAAGAAGATGTGTACCTTTGGAAACAGTGGATCCCTGGAGCTGAAATGAATAGGGTTGAGCTCTGAATAACCCATGCTTCAATACCTATATAAAAAGATATATATATGAAGCATGGGATACATGCTGGGTACTTGCTGGGTACATGCTGCAACATTTCAGTGACATTTATGCAGACAGACTAATGGCCCATCGGATTAACAATGGGGGTCCCTGGCTGTCCCATTCAAACTGACAAGCACATTCCAAAAGCTATCCTATTACCATAGAGGATCCTGTTGGACTAGCTGATCACTCTGATTGTGTTTGTCCTATCAATTTTTACAAAAAGGCCCAAGAGGTTTCAAAAAGATCCTACAATATGCAGTCGCTGTGGATTTATCAATAATGATCATATGAGTCCTAGAGATATAATATCTCGATCACTAATAGTAATAGAATTAACTAACTCATACACAACCTCCTATGCAGTTCATATAAGGACTGCGTTAAAAATAATTAAGTTCTACTAAACCATCATATTAAAATGCATTGATTAAAAAATCCTCAATGATGAGGGGTGGCGGCCACCTAGAGCCAAGTATGATTGTAACCTGATAAGCATACAACTTAATATTTGTAGGAAATGGTCACAAGATAGGTACTGCTGCGGCCGAGTTTATTCAAGCTTTTGACCGTTCTCGGCCGCAGCAGTAACCTGGCGCGCGCCGGAGGGTGCCGGGCGCGCGCCGAAGCAGCGGAGGAGCGCCCTCCGATCGGGGCGCTCTCCCTCCCGCTGCCGGGTCCGCCGGGTCCCCCGGAACCCCCTGCCGCCGTCCCCCACATCGCGGGACACCAGGGCTCCCTCGGGGAGCCCTGGACGCGCGTGCAGGGGGCGCAGGCACCCGATGACGCATGACCGCGCATCGGAGATGCGCGGCACGCTGAGGGAGTGCGGCTAGCACGCCGGGGCATCCCCCGGCTTGCGGTGCTAGCCGTGCTCGGATAAAACGTGTCGGTAGTGTATGTGTGATAAACTGCAAACTCTGCTCATGAAAAGGATAGGAATATCAATACCTAACAGAATCCCAGACCCCATTTGTCTAACATATCACAACACATGTGACCAGTAGATGACCAAATTGTGTGTTTGCAAATCAGCGTTAGTGCTGCTTCAAATAGCATTTAGCCAGTATATATACACAAGTGAGCGGATGCATCCTGTTTGCACATACATTAAGGAAGTTACTGTACCATCAATTGGTACAGAGACATATTGTATCAGTTAGTAACAATCAGATGGTAGAAACAATAACTCACTCCGATCCTACCCTCAATACAATAAATAGGTAGTGCAACCTGGGTAAATATAGTGTATGTGATAGTGTAGTCAATTGTGAGAATGTATAATAAACATGTATCATACAACTCACAATTAAATAGGCATACTACATAACCATGTTGATGAACACTGTCATAAATTTACAGTGTCTACTATGGTACGCCCACTCCTGTGTGAAACAGAGCTGCACTGAGACATAAAATGACAATATAGCATGGGGCTCAAAATGCCCAGCAACCGCTTTACTTGCCATATAGATAGCCGGGATCCCATTTCTCACTCTAGATATTGGGGGAGGGTGCGCTGCATAGAGAGTACTCCGATACGGAGGTTCCACGTCATGCAAGACGCCATGTTCTGGTTGGCACCTGTTAGACTTAAGGTTGCGTCAGAGGTTGCGTCAAGACAGAGGTTGCATCTGCGCAGAGAGTTTTGGCCAAAGCCCGCGAAGGAGGAGAGTGCTAATTGGAGGGAGGTAGCGAGACACGGGTCCCAGCAGCCCTGCGGAGACCCCATGATAGAGTTGAGCCAATGGGTTGAGAGTTAGGAGGAGGAGGGGGTTGCGCGCACGTTGTCTCAGAGCTGGCTGGAGAGGATAGGAGACGGAGCTTCGGAGTAGGGGAGGCCAACCGCCCCTGCGTAGGCCGCCTGACCCCAGGCCCAGTCTGGCCCTGAGTCCCAGTCGAGACAAGCGGAGCTAGGGATTGCCTTTTTGAAGATTGTAGCAGTACCGGGTACCGGAGTACCCGGCAGGGATTTCTACACGTGCACCAACGGTACCATCATTTCATTCGGGACACAGGGGCTGCGCAGTCACACTCACATATACATATCTATACTGACTCACTTGAGAGTGGCAGTTATCCCAAGGGGATTGGACACGGGGTGGGTTCACCCGGTGGAGGGACCCGGGAGAGTTGGGGTCCGCCATGACGCAAGTAGAGTGTCTCCCCTAGGGATATCAGATATCATATATGTGTAAGGTATTGCATGAGAGTAAAGTCGTTTGGTTAAGGTATCCTGCTGTGTGGTGGTATTTATCGTGTATACGTCCTGCGAAGGTCCACTCCCCCTCTGGCGGGAGCTGTCGCAGGTTGAGGCGCTGCACCCATTATAAGTATTGCGCGAGTACCCCAGGCTCTCCGTGGCAGAGACTTAGGCCCTGCGAGCCTACAGGTGATACAGCACCGAGTAGCGGCCTGCGTTCGATAGGAAGCAGGGCTACATAGAGGAAAGCTCAGGTCCCCTGGACATCACCATCGTGGACTTGCCGGAAACCCTTGACCGGGGTATACTGTAGTACCAAACATCCTGGTACTCTTTTCGGCTTGCAATCCCAGCCGCAACCGCTACTGTACATTCTATTTTCAGAACTTGGCCCTGAAAAGTGGGACTTCGAAAATGTCTCACCTTGAAATTTCTGAAGCTGGCTTGCTGCTATTTCTCTCTGAGCAACAAAGAAGTCCAGAGCAATATCCAATGTGACAAAAATACACATTGAAATACCTATATATCTCTTGAAAAATGGTCATTTAGTTAACACTTTGGCCAAAGCGTATAAGCCTGCGAGCCACTTTCAAGGCATGACCATACTGTAATATCGTAGGTCCTAACACTAACTGATTAAAATCCTTATTAACCTCTATAATTAGAGGAAGGATGTCATTGTCGCAACCAGCTGCATGACAAGAAAACCTGCTTACCTGCACAGTGGGGTGGGGAGAGCTTTAAACCCTGGGTGGGAGGACCCACTAACTCTTTTTTGAGCATCTTTTGGTGATTTTGAATTTGCCTCTTCTGTCTTGGCACTTAGAATCTGTGACAATCTCTCGTCCGGATTCACTGAGGGTTTCCTATAGTATTTCAGTGTTTCTTCATTAAATACTCTAGCCAATCCAAGCGTGGGAAGAATCCTACCAGCCTATCAGAGCTTTGCCAGTCTATCTAAGCCAGGCAAGCACAGATTCGGATTCTGATAAGGACATGCGCCATAAATGCAAAAGGACTGACAGCTGACTACCAATGTAAGTATAGTACCCACATAATAAACCTGTATATTACAGGTGGTGCTCCCTGGAGTCAGTGGAAGTACTAGATGCAAAGAAGAGAATCCGCCAACATGGCGCCTCTGCCACCTGTCCGTCAGAAGCCACCCGCGGAGTTAGGCTCCTCAATGTCTGGGCAAATGGTGGACCGATGACTTCCATTCATCCCAGGACGTGAGTACTTGAGGTTAACTCCGCTGCCCAAATGTCTTTCACACATTGGCAACCTCTGAGGTTTTCATGTCTGGGACCCGAGAAAACTTGGTGGCACTAAGCTTGGTAGCCACATGGTCTCTCGGGACCATGGACCTGGAAGTCCCCATCTCATAATACCGTGCACAAGCATACCGTATATACCATTTAAACACCATTTAATAAAATAAACTTTTCACATATTTTTTCTAAGTCCTTTGGGTAGAATGAAAAAACGCGCAGGTTCATTCTCATGGTTGTTTACTCTTATCTAACTGAAATCCGGACATACAGTAGGTTTCTTAAAAACCCTCGCAACCTCATATATGGTTGGCGTACCCTCAGAACCTCTATACTGGTTCTCGGTAACCTGGCATTAAACTTGGGATCCCTCTGTTACTGAGGGGACCCCGGTAGTGTTCAGGGGATACTTTACACCTCTATATCTCTCTTACCTTTTTGGTCTGTTTTGAAGCAGGGAGTCCTAGCGGTGAGTCGCAAAAGCATTTCCAGAGCAGGATTTTGACCGGATCCTTTTGCCTACATGTATCCGGCTACCTGACTCCCGGGTACATTATTGGAGCACCCAGCAACTCTGGACCCCGACTATGTAGGCACAATCTGATAAGATTTTCTCTGCAAAATCACCCCTGGAACTCATAGCATAGCAATCTCTGCTTGCTGGCACCCCTGGAAAGGTAAAACACATATTCATTATTTATTGTTACACAATCACATACATTTCATGTACAACAAATGGGTTCAAGAGCTGACACTCTAAACCCCCAAATATGGCTCAGAGTTAACCAGCCAGGCATAATATCTTTATTGATGGCCTGGTTACCCCCTCACCGTCACAGTCGGTACTATTCTCTCTCTCCAGATCTTCAGCTGTGATGGGATATCCCTATGAGTTTTGCTTGACTGTTTTCTCTTAGGTATGAGGACAGGCTTTATTCCTTTATTTCTTGGTGTCTCACTTAACACTGAACAGTGTCATTTTTGTAG
Organism: Ascaphus truei; assembly: GCF_040206685.1. Classification (NCBI taxonomy): domain Eukaryota; kingdom Metazoa; phylum Chordata; class Amphibia; order Anura; family Ascaphidae; genus Ascaphus; species Ascaphus truei. The sequence goes on from NC_134483.1 coordinate 481,036,747, forward strand.
TTAGGTTTATTCGTTTTGACCGTGCATACACGACTGTACAATCCACTTCAGACACAGGCTAACATTAATTATCTGTTTATGCCTCAGTCATATTCTGATTGGGCTAGTTGAGGATTTAGAATTGAATTTATCCCTGTGTGTATGTGTATATTTGCTGCTGACCTACATATATATTCTGTGTTCGCATATTTATTGCATTCTCTGTTCCTGGGTACGCCTTTCCATTTACCATGAGGGGTTCAATGTGATATCCCCATTCACTTTAGATACGAAATTTTTGTATAACATCTCTGACTTTTTTGCTTTTAAAGTGTAGGGTGTATTCTCTGTTAATACCCATGTTCTCATTTTAGTTGTTTTAATTCAATGTATTTAGGTGTGTATAAATTAATTGATTATTTGATTTTTTGAGCATATTTTTGAGTGCACTATTATGGGAGTTTTTTTGCGTAGTCTTTTAGTTTTCTTGTAACGTGCCATACTTTGTAAGATTTCTTTCCTCCCTGACAAGTTTTTTTTTTTGTATATTCTTGCGTGTTTGTTTTGTACTGTAAACCACATGCAATCCTAGGAGACAGAGATAGATGACATGTATTAAATATTTAGCGTCAAGTGTATACAAAATGTATCCATAAATAAAATGTTTTATGTAATGCTGCAATGTTCAGTAGCAACATTTCAAATGGCAAAATCTTGATAAAAATTAGCATCTGTGAATTAGAAAGAATCACAAACAAATAAATACAACATAGTTAATTCATATCAATATGTGTTTAATTATTTGACTAATAATAAAATGGTATTCAATTTCATATACTTTTAAAACCAAAGTATGAAAATGGAACTTCAGTAAAAAGGGAAAAAAAAAAATACATGAGTATTAATATACTTACAAGTACATGACCTTTATAATAGTCAGCTCTGATTTTCTTCAAAGAGGCACAGGTCATTAAGTTGTTAAATTGCTACTAGGATATGTGGTGTAAAATCCATCAGCATTTTAAGAATAAAGAGGAAGAAAAATGAGCCTTACAAATCTTTGGAACTCAAACTAATTAAAGCAATGTAGACCCTTAAGCAATAAGTGTGCTTGGCAAACCTTTTTGATTTGACAAGCCTAGATATGATCAAACTGAAACCTACTCTAATAGAATATTAAGGACACTAATAACTTTTTGTCTTGTTAGACCCAGGACTTTACTACAAATTACAGAATGTGAATGTCAACAGTGATTGAATGGTTTTCATAACAGTTTATCACTATAACACACATTTCCAAATGCAAACAAATATAGTTGCACAAATACAATTGTCCATAGATCATACCTTGATGGTCATTTTAAACAAGCAGCTAGTCAGTAATAAAGATGGGCTAACCTGACAGAATCCGTTGTGCAGGTTGTTTCTGGCTTTGTGGGTGCAGTTGGATCTTCGGAATGAAAAATTTAGGTGGAGATTGCTTCCTCTTAACTCCATTCAGACTCACTGTAATCTGCCAGCAGGTTCTGGCAGTGTGGCTTCGGTGCAATCCGTGAGTGGTATCCACCAGAATCTGTTCCTCTGGTTTTGCCGAGTCCAAAATGGCAAGCATTTTTACTGTCATATCCTGCTTGTTTGTAACTCTCTTTCTGTAAGGATCTGTTACCTGCGGTGTGTTCAGCGCAGTGCCCACCTACTCTAACCTGAGATCAGGTGCCCCAATTCCTCCTCCTCGTGTGACTTTTCCCGCACTGTCGCTGGTACCACCCGTCAGCCTCAGGGCGTGTGCGGATCCTGAGCTAGAGGAAATACTGTCCCTGCCAGTCCCGCCTCCAGGTTACAACTGCGCGATGACATCATCGGCACACAGCGCACACACGCTATGCGTGGTTGGCATGTGCACGCACCAAACCAACTCCTGGCTTTGGGCCAATAATCCATAGCTGCTGCTAATGTCCACCCAGCCTATCACAGTGAGGATATTGGTGAGTCCTACCTGCCTGCAGATCATTGGCCTAATGTTCCTTTAAATGAACAGCCAGCCCTCTGGCATATCGGCTGAGCATAACACTTCATCTGTGCGAAGTGCTGACTGCAATTCCTGCCTCCTTGCATATTGAACCTGTGTCTTGTATCCTGTCAGGATCGCCACCAGGGTCCGCCCCCAGCACGCGCCACACGACTGTACCTCTGGCGCACGTAGACCGCTATCTGTGCGTGCGCAACTATGCATTGCTTCAACCACGAAGGCGTGCTCCAGCCGCATCAACATGGCGTCCACTCTCTCTGGCGGTGCTCCCGCCCTGTGCTGCACTCTTCGTGCACATGAACGCCGTGCGGCAACAAACACTAGCATCATCAGCTGTGTTACACCTGCAGCCAATCCAGCACCACCCTATCGGCTGGTGGCTTATGTGTAAGGTCATTCTGTCTGCTCCAACCCAGTTGCATACCGCTTACGCCTCCCCAACTCTATGAGAATTCCGCCATTGTTCCACACGTCACTGCTTAAACCGATTATCCAGGTCCCTCATTCCCCCGCCTCGCCCTCGTCTCCAGGACCTCTTCTCGTGGAGGGAAACCAGGAGTTCAAGGTGCAGTCCGTGTTGTACTCCAGGATCACCAGAGGAGCTCTTCAATACCTGGTACGCTGGAATGGTTTGAACTAAAAGAACGTTCATGGATACCTCGGCACCGTCTACATGCCCCAGGCTTGTCCGCCTCTTCCACTCAAGACACCCACACAAGCCTTCCTTGACATGCCGGAGATCACTCCTGATGGGGGGGGAGCTACTGTAAGGATCAATGACCTACGTCGTGTTCAGAGCAGTGCCCACCTACCCCAACCCACGATCGGGGTACCCCGCTTCCTCCTCCTCCTCCTCCTGTGACTCATCCCACACTGCTGCTTGTACAACACATCAGCCTCGGGTCGTGCATGGATCCTATGCCAGAGGAAATACTGTCCCCACTGGTCCCGCATCCAGGTTACTGCCATGCGGTGATGTCACTGGCGCGCAATGCACACACGCTATGCGGCAAATACTCCACAGCTGCTGCTAACATCCATCCAGCCTATCACACTGAGGGATACTGGTGAGTACTATCTGTCTGCAGCTCATTGGCCTAATACTCCTTTATATGCTCAGAGCATAAAACTTAATCTGTGCGAAGTGCTGACTGTAATTCCTGCCTCCTTACATATTGAACCCATGTCTTGTATCCATGCCTTGTCTTGTCTGACCTTGGCTTTCTCTGAACTCCACTCATCCCTACTCCATACTCGCAATGACGATCCATACCTCTCCAACCGCGACTATGGCAAAGTACCTACGACTATCCGCACCTCTCCAACCCCGACCTCTGCAAGTACACTCGACAATCCGCAACTCTCCAACCCCGACTACGGCAAGTATCTGCTAACATTCTGACCTCTCCAACCCTGACCCGGCTACCATGACCAATCTATACTCTGAACGTGCCCTCGCGGCTGGAGGTTGGTGTTTTGTCAATCCCCACCTCGGCCCTGTGGTACGCCCTGTTTGTGGTGAACACTCTGTTACACTTTCTGGTGAGGGAACGGAGAGGGTGTAGCGTGTGTTGCAGGAATGGGTATGATGGAGAAGGGAGAGAAAGAAATAAATAGAGAAAGCTAGAAAGATAAAAATTATTTAGTATTTGCAAGAGAGAAAGGGAAAAAGAAAGAGAAGGAAAGAGAAAAATAAAACGAGAAAGAGAGAGACAGACAGAGGGGGAGGCAGAGAGGGAGGCAGAGAGGGAGAGAGAGGCACAGCTGGCGAATCATAGCAACCGAAATGTCAATGGGGGGGATCAATGAAACTAAGAAAAAAAGTAAAACCTAAAAGCAAATGCCAATAATCAGTGAATTGTAACATAATAAATGAAGTTCACTGTAGATTGATTGAGGAAAGAAAAAGTATCCAAGGTTGATACTGAGCAGAGGATCAAACCTGGCACACAGTGGAAGGCAAACTCTGACACCATCCATGTGGACTTAGCATGGTGTACTCTGCCTGGATATGGGAAAACACTAGTGTCCAGAAGATTGTCACAATGTTCTATGGGATCTCCACTTCCAAACACTACTTCATAGAATTCTATATGGCCAGCTTGTCTAATGCCAGGAGCAGGAAGGCGAGGAGGTCCCTAGGCTTATTGCCCCTGGACACCCAATAATAAAAATATGTGTTAAAAGTTACAGCCACAACTGCAGAAGAAGGTCCCCCAAGAGGGGCAGATGTGTTGCACAACTAAAATAAAGGTGGTACATAGTTTCTTTCTCACCACAAAAGGGGAAAGTGGTGTTAGAATCCATGAAGTGGGACAAGTACTCTCCTATGCTCAATGCATGATGCCGACTTCTCCAGTTTAGATCCCCAGTGGGGATCGGGAACCAACTCTGAATAGAATTCCCTCCACTAGGATATTTTGCTCTCATTAGCTGGTAGTACCCACCTCCAGATTATATCGGTGAGGGCAATGTAGTGCACTATAGATAACTACTGAAGGTCAGGACTGGAGGATCCTGAAGGGTTGCATTTAAACAAACATTAAAAAAACCAAGCACCTAAACAATACAACAATTAAATAAACCAAACACCTTAACAACACAAAAATTAAATAAAAATAAGCCCTACAGATACATAGCAATTAACTAAAAACAAGAAACAGAAATACAAAACAAAACAATTAAAAACAAGCATTTGCCAAAAAATCCATTGCCTGTCACTGTATTTATCTATAGCCCAAAATGGGCATAGATAAACACATTGACAGTCAATGGGCAACCTAAAAAAAATAAAGCATAAAAAAACACAATTCTAAAAACCAAGCATAAAAAAAACAGAATTAGAAAAAACAAGTATCAAAAAAACACAATTAGAAAAACTGAGCAGCAAAAAAGCACAATAAAAAAACAAGAATCCAAAAAGCACAATTAAAAAAACAAGAATAAAAAAACACAATAAAAAACAAGAATCAAAAATATGCACATAAAATACATACATCCAACGTTTTTCTTACTTTTGACATATCTGTCATCCGATTCTGAATCCATCAGCAAAGCAGGAACCGCTTGACAATCGACACAATGATCCTCAACCGTTGGTATGTCCATATTCTTCTTTATGTTCTTCTTTATCTTCATCTTCTTTATCCTTTCTTCATCTGTCCATTATAATCCATTTCAATCCATAGGGCGGATGTAGTCTTGTCGGCTTTTTAAGCTAAAATGAGATGGGACAGGCCTTATATAAGGTCTGTGACATCACATTTTAGTGTCAGATGGTACCGCTTCAATTCACCTACAGGGTGGGTAGCGGGAGGCTTAACCCCTTCATTTTTCCAATATTTTTTTATTATTTTACTTAAATAAATTAACATCTTACTTTCATGTACAATTTTGATAAAGGAATAATATTTATACATCTATCTTAGTAAAAACAATTATCTTCGTAACAATTTTTCTTCACTATTTTCTGTATGTTACATATCGATTTAATTTTATATAATTTTATATATAAATCTATTTGTTGCTTTATATCGCACATTTTATTAAGGGGCTATAACTGGATACGGACTAGATCCGTGCCCCAGAGCCAGTTATCACACTTTGTGAGCTCTTGTGCCCAATATACACTACTGTCATCACTTAGGCAGTGAGTCAACATCCATACTATATACCCAGTATCTTCAAGAGGTATATACATGTGTAAGATCAGTCCCATGTTACCTGTTCTATTTACACAGGCTTTTTAAACTTTTTTATTGCTGCACTAGGAGGTTTACTCTCATATATGGGTTTCTTCTCTGCCATTAGTCAGTCTGGTTAGATTTTGATCAACCACCTAGTTTGCAGTTTAAGGACTAATTAATGTTGTCTGTTTTTTGTGTTTTGTCACCAATGTCAGTTGGATTTTTGGTTCTAATGTTTTGACAATTATTTTAACTAGTTGAATTAAAAGATTACATTTTAAATCATTCATCTTTACACTATCACATACAACGAGTGCTGTCAAAAAGGGTGCTTTTGTTTTCTTATATAAATCTTTGGATACTTTTAATTTCAAATTATTTTTATTTTTTATTTTTTAACATAGAAAGGATAAAGAAAAAGGATATATAAAGATGGGGCCAGAGAGGAAAGGAATGGGAAGGGGAGGGAGGGAATGCTTAAGGGCTAAAAGGTAAAGAGACAAGGGATAACAATCAACCAAGATCAGGATTCTACAGTACCTAAATAATGAAGGCCACAGTTCCCATATCTTATAGAATTTATCTAATTTTTATTTAGTTGAGCTGAAAGCTTTTCCATTAATTTATCTTCATTCACTCTTTTAATTATTGTACTTTTCTCCATGGTACATTTATATTCGTCCACAACGCTGCTATAGAGCAACGGGCTGCTGTAAGAATAATAGAGATCATTTTTCTCATCGTATTAGATACCTCATCAACAGGCTTTGCTAATAAATACGTTAGTGGGTCTAGAGGGATTCTTGTGTCTGTAATTTCCTGTAACATATTCTGGATCTTTGTCCAAAACTTTTGAATCTGTGGATATGACCACCATATACATGTATGTACCATATCTCCTCAGGCCACATCCTCTCCAGCATAAATCTGATGTGCCTGGGGAGATCTGGCTCAGCCTACTCGGGATTAGGTACCATTGAAATAAAATGTTGTATATATTTTCCTTCGTTATTGTGCAAATTGAAGTTTAGCAGCCGATTCCAAGATATCCTCCCAGGTTTCCCTATCTATTTCTACATTGAGATCTTCAGCCCATTTTAACATATAATTATGATTCTGAGAAGTTGTTGCTAGAATTAATTCCTCATATATTCTCGAGATCAACCCCTTTTGATACACACCTTTTTTACAAAGTCTTTAAAATTTTGTTAAATCAGGAAATTTCTCTTTCTGTGATAATTTCAACAAAAAATGTCTAATTTGAAGAAAACTAAAAATTGGAATATCTGGTGTTTGATATTTTATTTGTATCTCCTTAAATGTCATTGGTTTCCCTTCTACTACCAAGTCATTTACCATTGTAATATTTAGCTCTCTGAATTGTTTGAATGTATTTTATGCGCATCCTGGTTTAAACTCAGGATTATTAAATATAAGAGTTAATAACGATGGAGTTGAATTTAGTGAATATTTTTTTTTACCAAATTTCCCATGTACCTCCCATCTATCGTAATTTAAACTTCTCCACGTGTCTTTCTTCTTTTAACCCAGTCCATAGGACTGACGTCAGTGAAAGTGGACTCACATAAATTGACTCAGTCCCCAGCCAGCACGTAGTTGCCGGGCCGTTATTCCACATCACCACTTGTTTCAATTGGGCCGCCTGATAGGTATTAACTTCTAAGGTAATGAAGGGGTTAACTCCTGCCACAATTCCCCCCCCCGCAAGGCCTAAACACCCACCATGGGTCAATACCAACTTGACCCGCCCCCACTACCCACAATAAACATGGCACTGGTAGTTAATCCCTTCGTTGCCTTTGTGGTTAGCTGCTAAGGTAATGATGCTGACTGAAAAAGCATTTTTATTGCATCGGAATGATGCTGGGGGTCGCAGGTGCTGATATTAAGGTGTATCAGCTCAGAGACCGCCGGCATCAATCTGATGCAGGAAAAATGCATTTTTTTTTCTAAGTCCCTCTCTCACAAACCTTCTCATCAGCTTCACGCCAGCTTTTGCTCGCGAGAAGAATCTTTGATCAAATCGCAATTCCAGAGCCTCGATAAGATTATCAAGGCTTTTAGAATTGCATGATTTGATCAAAATTGTGATCTGGGGCCTCTCGCTGGCTGCCACATGGCGTTTGGCCAGGAGTCAGAAATCGCGATAAATGCTTTCCTCAACAATTTAACAAACGTATCTAGACTTTCTGAATAGCTACGTTGCAAGAATAGCTCAAAAGCCTCGATAAGTTGGTTATCGAAGCTTGTAGAATAGGCCCCTAAGTGTATCTGAATGTTACCGTGCCCTGTATAACTGTGTTAGACAGTATACAGTATTTTTGACAGAAGTACTGTAAATGTATCTGAATGTGACCCATATAACAGTGTTACATTTGTTTTTTGTCCAGGAATCATGGATAACATGTATTTTCAGGAGGCCATTATCGCCCCGATAATACCATGTATTAGACAAGAATTCCCATCCTGTCACCAATTCTTCAAAGATAATCACCCAAAGCACAGTACCTCTGCTAACTTTTTTAAGGAATGTGGAATCAACTGGGTCAGAACATCGCCAGAGTAAGTATTGTATTGTAAGTTATTGAACAGTAGTACTGTATACTATTTAATGTACTGTGCTGCTGTGTGTGCTGCTTTAATTCTTGTAAATAACCGTACTGTCTTTCTCTATGTTTGCAGATCCCCCAATTTGAACCCCATAAAAATGGTGTGGCATGCTATGAAACATCACGTGAGAAAATATGTCAAGCTGACAAACAAAGAACTTCACAGGGAAATACTTAGTTACAGAAATGAGACTCTAGGGGGCCTATTCTAGCAGCTTTGATAACTTTCTATCTTGAACGATGTGGCATGTTCCCGCTGAATGGTTTCTCATTTGTGTTATCACGGTATTCAGAAAGAATCTGAAACTGTGAGGCAGGAAAATGCCAATAACGCTCGGCGTAGAAGCAATGTGATCTCAGCTGTTCTCTAAGTTCTCCCCCTGTGATCTGCTCACAATCTTAGTTCCACAGAGTTGCACAGAGTTGCACAGAGAGCCGCCTCTTCCTGCACAGCTCTCACAGGCGATCACACTGTTTTTATTTAGGTTGAATACTGGTGTGCGGTAGCAAGGGGTCTCCAGAGCTGGTATTAATGTGTATCAGTTATGGAATCTCCAATCCAATGCAGGAAAAATGCATTTTTTTCCCCCACTCTCAAATTCATCGAGAGTCAAATTTCCCCCATTCAAATGCAGGGACCCCTGCATATTAATTTGATGGGCCATTAGTATGGCTGCAGAAATCTTGCAGCGTGATGCAGAAATCTCACAGTGTGGAATGGGTTTAAGTGCAGAATTCTCAAGGCAAGCAGTGAACAAACGGTAGTTGCAGCTGTGAATACAAGTTAATAGACTACAAATAGAAACCTGTCAAGAATGAGGGCCAGAGCCCATATAACTTAAATTCTAGTCAGTCATGTCTAATTGTTAATGGTTAAACTACATCTTTTATTAAGTAAATAATGTATAATTTTTTAAGATACAGTCTAGGGTTTGGTCCCTAGGTGTTAATGGCTTATGCTGAGTACCGGGATCGGGCACTCAGCAACTTGCCGGCCATTTTCACACTTGGAATCTCTGAGGCTTTTCAACCCTGCACTTCACTAGACTCAGAGTCTCCCACTTAGCAGGGGCTATTTGAAGTACAGGGAAGAAAATACCCTCAGCTCATTCACCCTTAGCATATTTACATACTAAAGGATTTTTCCAGGCTTGCAGAAAAAAACCTTTCCTGTCTGTGCATTTAAAACTAACAGTAAAATACATGTTATTAGTAAAATATGTTCTGCTTATTTATTTATTTATTTATAAAATATTTTACCAAGATGTAATACATTGAGAGTTGCCTCTCGTTTTCAAGTATGTCCTGGGCACAGAGTTAAGACAAATAATACATGATAACAAATACAGTTACATAATAAGCAGGGTATACATTATATACAAGACATTGCATGCACAGTTAAAGAAAATATATATTATGGGCATATGAAACAGTTACAGATTAGATTAAAATGTGAGACAGCCTTAGATTTGAAAGAACTTAAACTGGTGGTGGATGTGAGAGTCTCTGGTAGGTTGCTCCAGTTTTGGGGTGCACGGTAGGAGAAGGAGGAACGTCCGGATACTTTGTTGAGCCTTGGGACCAGGAACAGTCTTTTGGAGTCTGATCTCAGGTGATACGTGCTGCAATTGGTAGGGGTGAGGAGCTTGTTCAGATAGCTGGGTAGCTTGCCCATGAAGAATTTAAAGGCAAGACAGGAAAGGTGAACTTGTGCCTAGACTCTAGTAATGACCAATCTAGTTCTTTGAGCATTTCGCAGTGATGTGTGTTGTAGTTGCATTGGAGAACAAAACGACAAATTGAATTGTAGAGGGTGTCAAATTTGCTAAGGTGGGTTTGAGGTGCCGAGCCATATACTATGTCTCCATAGTCAATAATTGGCATTAGCATCTGCTGTGCGATACGCTTTCTGACCCGGAGACTTAGGGAGGATTTGTTCCTGTAAAGTACCCCTAGTTTGGCATAGGTCTTGGTTGTCAGGGTATCAATGTGCATCCCGAATGTTAAGTGGGAGTCAAACCATAAGCCCAGGTATTTAAAACTAGTGACAGGGGTTAGGGTGGTGTTAGCATTGGTTCTAATCAGGAGCTCAGTCGCTGGAAGCTATACAAATTTAGTCTTGGTCCCAAATACCATTGTTACAGTCTTTTCAGTGTTTAAAAACAGTTTGTTTTGGGAAATCCAGTTTTCGAGTCTCAAAAACTCAGACTGAAGTATGTGTTGAAGGTCAGAGAGGCTATGGCTGTGTGCATATAGGATTGTGTCGTCTGCATACATGTGTATTGAGGCTTCCTTACGAGTTGTGGGAAGATCATTAATGAACACTGAGAAAAGTAGGGGACCCAGAACAGAGCCTTGCGGGACACCACAGGTGATATCCAGGGGGTTGGAGTTAGAGCCTGAGATGAACACATGTTGGGATCTTCCTGATAGGTAGGACTGAAACCAGTTTAAAGCATGCTTCCCTATTCCGGAAGTCTGGAGTTTGTTAAGCAGGATAGCATGATCAACTGTGTCAAAAGCCTTTGCAAAATCTAGGAATACTGCCCCAGTGAGTTGTCCCCGTTCCATTCCACACTGGATTTCATTGCAAACTTTTAGCAGGGTAGTTATGGTGGAGTGTTTGGGACGAAACCCAGATTGGAATTGGCTAGGGAAATTTGTCTTGGTATAGAAATCGCTTAATTGGGAGTGGACACATTTTTCCATGACAACTGGATAGAATTGGGAGAAGTGAGATTGGCCTGTAGTTTGAGACAGTGTTTTGGTCCCCACTTTTGAAGATTGGGACAACTCTGGTAGTTTTCCAGGTCTTAGGGATATGGCCTGCAGACAGGATAGAGTTGACTATGGACGCAATTGGTTTGGCAATGCCTTTGGCACCAAGTCGTAGGAACCTAGATTGTAGTAAGTCAGGTCCACATTGGCTGCTTAGTTTTAGTTTGAGGAGCGCTTGTGTAATCTCCTCTTCAGATACTGGGCCAAATTGAAAATTGTGGGCAGTGTTGGGAGGGGGTGGGACTATAGGGGTACTCCCAGGATGAGATCAGGTTTGTGGTTTGTGCTGCATTTCGCTAATAAGTTAGTGGCACACCCCACAAAGTAATCATTAAATGCATTTGCAATGTCAGTGGGGTTTGTCAGAGGAATATCCCCCTTAGTGATATTACTTGGTTGTTGATGGTTAGGAGGCTGGAATATATTGTTGATAACCTTCCAGAAGTTAGCTGGGTTTGATGTATTTTGGTGGAGATTGTCAGAGTAATATTGTGCTTTTGCATGCCTTGCTTGCCTTGTGCACATGTTCCGCAGGCATCTGTAGTGATTGAGTTCCTTGGTAGTGCCAGTTACTTTGTAGCTTTTCCCCAAGGTATCCCTGAGCTGGTAGAGTGCAATAAGGTCAGTTGTAACCCATGGAAGTGGGGCCCCCGTACCTTTATTTTGCGTAGTGGAGCATGGGTATCGCAGAGTTTTAAGAACTCGGATTGGAAATAGTCGAGCACAGAATCAGGGTCGGGAATTAAATCGATTCTGTGCCATGGGCAGTTGGTAAGGTCATCCAGAAACTGTTGTGGGTTTTTAATTGTTCTAGTGAGGAGAACTTTAGGGCTTGAATGGAGCGGTTTAATTTTCCTTACATAGTACACTATTGCATGGTCACTGAAAATGTCAGGAAGGATGCCATAGGATTGGATTCTGCTGGGGTTTGAGGAGAGAATCCAGTCTAGCAAGGAATGGTTATGCAATTTCAGGTTTATCCGTGTGGGTTGGGAAATGAGTTGTGATAGGTTAAGTGACTTGAATTGTATCTGGATTTTGTGGTTTTTAGGGTCAAGCCAATTGAAGTTGAAATCCCCAAGAACTAGCAGCTCACTCTTCTCATTCAGAGAGGAAATGGAGGCAAGAAATTGGGTGATATCAGTCAGGGATTGTAGAGGGGCTTTAGGGGGGCGGTAGATGCCAGCAAGCAAGATGGGCTTAGAAAAGGGGAGGCAGATTTTGCCAACTATAATTTCAAAAGAAGGTGGGCTTGGGGGGCAATTTGACAGTGTAAATTGTAAGGTGTCTGCAATATAAAATAACACCCCTCCTCCTCTCTTTGACCTATCTCTCCTAAAAATGGAGTATCCCTGAATGGAGATATTTGCATCAGGGTTTTATGGGTTAGCCATGTTTCTGTGAAAACGATGGCTTTGGGTTTATGCATAAGGCACCATGCCCTTAGTTCGTCCAGTTTGGGCAGCAGGCGCCGGATGTTTATATGGGCGACAGATAGCCCTTTTTGGAATTTAAAGGTGGAATTCTCAGGGGCATGGGACAAAGCTGAAATGGGAGGACCTGGGTTAGGTTCAATATCACCTGCTAAAGAGAGTAACAGTACGAGTAGGAATTTGGGTAGTTGTTTGGAAGTTGTAAATTTGTGGTGTTTGCCATTAGAGTGAGCAGTGGTTGGTGTGCTGCTTTTTAGAGTTCTCCACCAACATTCAGTAGATAGTGCAAGGCTTTTGAGTAGTCCAGGGTGTATGGTGATGTTGGGTGTGGGCCAGGATGGAGGAGTTTGTAGTCGATAGAGGGAGTAACATCTCCATGAGGCCAGGAGAAAGAACAAAGTTAAGATACATAGCAGGTTCATTATGCCAGAGGTAGGCAGTGCTGCATGGAGCTGTTGTGAACAAAGTGAGTGTGCAGACTTAACAGCAGGGGTGTGCCTGTTCCTTGTCAAATGTTTTGGTGCATTGCAATGCTAGAGTCAGTTCAGGGTTTCAGTGTATTGTGCAGTCAGTTTTGGGAGAGGCTGCAGTGAAATAAGTTGTAAAGGGGTGGGGGGTTAAAATATGCAGGTTAGCAAGAATGGGATCATGGTGTGATCTGAATAGCTTACCATTTATTGTCTTGAGTAAAAGAGTTTGCAGAAAGATACAGTCACCAGTCACCTCTAGTCAAACTATAGTCAAACTAAAACTTGTCACTTAAAAGCTCACTTTAAATGTCTCACTATTTCATGGTGAGAATCTGAATGGGATCATGGTGTGATCTGAATAGCTTACCGTTTATTGTCTTGAGTAAAAGAGTTTGCAGAAAGATACAGTCACCAGTCACCTCTAGTCAAACTATAGTCAAACTAAAACTTGTCACTTAAAAGCTCACTTTAAATGGTTCACTATTTCATGGTAATGCAGTAGTTTATGCTACAGGAATAAACTTTATATGTGGGTGTATGGTTTCTTTATTCTGGGCTGCACACCAAAAATCAGAGTGTTAGCCCCCTTTGTTCTCGAGTTAGCGTACTTAATTGAAAGGTGTCTATTGTGGTTTCCGTGGTTAACCTAGTTCTCACGGCAATAGACTTCAACCTTTCAAGTTAAGAACGTTAACAAGATGAGCGATACATTTTGACAGCATCCACTTCAGATTCAACCGCAAGCCACTTATTCAATTGACCATGCGGTTATGAGTTCCAGGGCTTAGAAATGGATACACACTCTTCAAAATAGACCTCCCATACACAGCCACACTTCTTCAATCAGCGCTTGGCTCAGCCTAAAAACCAATACGACAGATTGTATGCATTCTTATTACTGCAGGCAGGGAACAGGCTGTAAAATGGGGACAAGAAGGCTGGGACAGGGGCAAATACATCAGGGTAATGCATATACTTTTAACCCCTTCACTCCCAATGCGAGTTGGGGATAATCAGTCGGGTATAATGCCTTTATTAATGGCTTGATTAACCCCTCCATCGCCACATTTAGACCTTGGTCTCAAGTCGGTATATGGGCCCTCTCCATGTGCTCGGTGTGCATCTTCCAGAAGAGCTCTAAGAGTATTTTCATTAGTTGTATCTAGGGGGTCCTCACCATTTAAGAGTACAAATACTAGTTTCACCCTGGACAGTGACTGATTGTATCCACTTGTTCATCACTGCTTGATACAAATTGATGTTTATCTGCAGTTTAATATTATTGATCCAGAACATTAGCCTAGCATTTTAGGATCACAGCATTTAATACTCATTTTAGTACCCTTAATTTTAAAGTTTGGATAATAAAGTTTTATGGTTTTAATTATTTCATTAATCATCCACTTTGTGTATGGGTGTCTATGGGGTGGATCTATGTAAAAACTGATGGCGGTTGATTTTAAAAACCTGGGAAACTGAAGATCATGGAGGGATTTTAACTAATCTGCATAGTTGAGAGTTGGAACAATTAGCCCGCAAATTTTAATGCGCGGATCAGATTTTGAATTAAAAACCGGGAAAATCAGGAAAGGATTTGGACTGGTTTTCCCATCTCTAGTCCTTAGAAACAAAAATTGTAGTATTTTCACTTTATAGTTGTGATTTTTGTGCTGCAACTTTTATGTGCCTGGAATGTTCTTTTCAAATGTATCCAGTGAACTGAAGCGCTTCAAAATTTCGAATTGGCCACTGTTGTTACAAGGTTTATGACAATGTCTGCTAAATGTATTTATTGTAGTGCCACCAATCCAGGACTGAAAGGTAAATTACATGCAGGCAAACTCCAATAAGCACCCATTTTGGTGCTCCCAACAAATATATTATTAATATTATAATCTCTGCACTACCATCAAACCTACCTAATTATTATTTCTAAGAATAACAGAAAGTGGGCATAATTGTCTCCCCTTGAATCATTTTCCCAATCAAATACATTTTCATCAAATCCCTTTTGTCAATTTTATTGAGCCTTGGCTAAAAATAATATAATAAGGCAACAAGCAAGTTTAATATTGTAGTTTACTCTGTGAAAGAATTGTACATAGCATAACACAGAGGTAATTACAGTATTAAAGGACTGGACAGTGTACAGGGTATTCCACATATAAAACATTCAAAGTGAAAACATGGAATGAAAAAGTGGAAAACAATATTTTACTTGATTATGTCAAATTAACACACACCTGAAGAAAAATGCTACATCACAGGTGTCTGTACAGTAATGTAATTGAGTGAACAGAAAATAAGTAGCATATTTCTCTGAAGACACACAATTTAATAAAGAACAGGTGCATTCTAAATCTCAACATTATGAAATTGTTGTTGGATTGCCTATAGTTTTACCAGAGAAGAAAATTCTTGGAACTCTTATAAGACCTACTGTAGATAATTTCATAATGAAGCTAAATTTAATTTTTTTTCCATTTCTATCTCACTATGTGAGATACTACAAACTGTGTAGACATAGACTATTACAATATTAAACTTTGTAAAAAAAATCATTAACTTACTGTACATATGTAGAGTGAAGTCATTGCTAATACAGAAATATACCAAAAGTTGCTAAATCAATTATACTGTAGTATGGATGTATGTCTTTATTTATATACCACCAATAATGTACATAGCGCTTCACAGCAGTAATACAAATAACACATAATGGGAAGAAGTGATTCAAACATAAAAGTAACATTTATGAAAAGGAGTCCCTGATCTGAACATCCTCCAATCAAATTGGTAGGTAGGAAGAATGCACAGAGAGAGTAGGAGGGCATTCTGGTAAGTGCATCTGCAACGGGCCAAGTTTTATAAATGAGGTGTAAAGTATTAGCCACTGAGTTACTCATACAGATTCCGCAGCTGTTATCCGATAATTTCTTGAGATGGTTTTCGAGATTTCCCTGAGATTCTTCCAAAATTTGCCTCAGCAGACGAATGGCTGATTGGATTAACACAGCAGGGGTCCTTGCTGTGTTAATCCTACCGGGGTCTGCCTGTCTGTAAGGGACGCGCAGTAAGAGATAGGCTTAATCAGTCATTCTAACTGTGCGCCTCTCACAGGTGATTGCGGGTGTTTTATTTAATTTTAAACATTACAGTAATGATGCAGGGGGTCTCCGAAGCTGAACCACATTGATTTCAGGTCTGGGGACACCCTACTTCCAGAGATACAGGCCCTGTTATGAGGTGCTCGTATCCCCGTCATGTTAAAATCCTGTGACTCACGTAATTGTGGGATATAAAGAAAGCAGAGGGATACCGGCACCCCATAACAGGACCTGTATCTCAGGAAGTAGGGTGTCCCCGAGGTTGAAATAAATTTGTTCATCTCAGGAGACCCCCTGCTCACAAACACTGTAAATGGGTTTAAAGCACAATACGCAGGTTTATTGGGGCAGAGGGGTGAGTGAAGGGGGTACTTGGCCCTTCGCTCACCCCCTCTACCCACAATAAACATAACAATATGTACTACCCACCCACCAATAAACAAGCCATCCACCCCCTGTGTCCCCACATAAATACATTTTTTTATTTTTTCTGCACAAGATTGATACCAGAGGCTGGCGGGTGTCCTCGGGTGGTCCCCACAGTGTGTCCGGGGGTCCCCACTAGCCTGCAGTATCAATCCAGTGCATAAAAAAAGCAATACATTTAAATAAATACACTAACCCCCAATACATATAGTAGAGTGTAATGGGCAAAATTACTATTATCCAGGTATGAGATGCCACTTTGCCATGCAATGGGGAACCTGCAAAAAAAATAAAACATGCATAAAATTAAAACCACATTATTTTTCAGGAATTGCAATGTGGTGTGTATGAGTGCCAGCCCGAGCCCGTGGAGGGAGGGAGGGGGGGGGAGAGTAGTGGGTCCCTCCGCTCAAGCCACGCCCCCCCTCCCACTCAAACCTCCCACTCCCGCCCACCTCCCGCTCCGGCTCCCGCTCCCTACAGACCGCATATCGCGGTCTGTGTCTGTCAGCGCCCCGCCTGTCTGCAGTGCGGGAGCGCTGACGCAGGGAGCGGGGCCTTAGCCTAAGGAGGAGCGGAAGAGTGTAAAGCTTTACAATGGAGGAGGAGAATTCAGTGTGGGATATAAGATTTTATACGAAGCCTTGAGAGGGATTTCAGAAGGGAAAACTCTGAGACAGATTTATGAAAGAGTAGAGAGATTCTGGCAGCAGCATTTAGGATAGATTGTAGGGAGACAAGTGAGAGGCAGGAAGGCCGGACAGCAGGAGGTTACAGTAATCGAGACAGGAGAGAATGAGGGCCTGTGTCATAGTTCAAGCAATATGTCGCAATATGCAACAATATCACATTAAAAAGGGACTAAGATGGAATATTATTACTATTTATAAATATATCCAAACTGAGACCAAAGGAACCTTTCATCCAATAGACAATTGGTCATGCCTTGAGATTAAACAAAATAAGGTTTTTGATGCAGCAAAGGAATTCGTTCTTTACAGTAAGAGTAGTGAAAATGTAGCGTATACTACAAAAAAAAAAAGTATACACCTTATTCGAAACAAAATGCTTATACAGTAGGATGAACAGAATAGGTTAAACATACAGATTACAGTATCATGGAAACAGAATAACTGGTTTGAACTCCTTCTGATTTCTGCACTGAAAAACCTGACCACAAAAGGTAGCTATTGCTAATGTAGAGCTGTGTGCTATATCTTCCTTTTAGCAGCTCCTCTTTCAATTTCACCCCAGCTATACAATAGAGAGGGAAGCCACTGATGTCTGTGTGTTCCCCTAAGTCTTCTAAAATGCTGAATAGGCCAGGCAGCAGCAATATCTAAGTCTAGTCAGGGCAGTACAACCCCTGTTTCTGCAAGTTTTCGTTAAATCATCAATTTGCAGAGGGCGAGGAATTGTGTGCATTCTTCTGGTATTTGTGCCATATTATCATGAAGCAAGGGAACACAGGGAGTCATCTTTGCAACTCTGCCCTTATAGAGTACATCATAATTAAGCTACATGATAAAGTGAGTAGTGAAAAAAATAATAGCACAATTGGGGATGACTGACTAATTTCCTGGTACGGTACTAATACGAGCCGTTATTCGTTGATCAGGTTACTCAGAGGGTTTTGGTGGTGTTTCAGTAACTGATTATTCCAGCCCACAGTCCTCAAATGCTGCAATAGTCAATTAATATTGCTTTGACATTCTTTAATTCTGCAGTAATGTATTTACACTGTTTCCTAAGGGCATCTACATGTGTGCCGATGAGTATTCTAAAACTTGCCTTGGAAAATCTGGGGCTATCATCAACAAGACCCATGTACATGCTGGGTACATACTGCAACATTTCAGTGACATTTCTGCAGACAGACTAATGGCCCATCGGATTAACACAGTGGGGGTCCCTTGCAGTCCCATTCAAACTGACCCAGCATGTACCTGGGTCTTGCTGGTGATAGCCCCAGATTTTCCAAGGCAAGTTTTAGAATACTTGTCGGCGCACCAATACAATAGTACTATTCACATTTTTCAGTATTGCCTTCTTACCATGGGAGCTATCAAAGGTCACATCTTTGGCCCACTTGGCATAAAGATGAAAAGGCAGATGTTTGAATAGAAACTGGGCAAAATCGATGGGGCGGTCCCCTAAAGCAGGGGTGCACAAACTGGGGGGTGTGAGAGCTTTGTTAGTGGGCGCTGTAGTTAGAGAGGCCCTGCACTCTTCCCAAAAGCATTTACATTATATGTCGGGGAGCACGCGGGGCCTCTGTAACTCACTTATCTTGGCTTCGGGCAACATATCGCCATGCAACACGTCACCTTGGCAACATGGTGTCAATTGATGACTGTCACCATGGCAATGTGGCGTCAAATGACGCCCCGCGGCGTCACGTGACGTGATGTCACATGACCCCATGGCGTCATTTGACGCTGACACAATGGTAAGGGGGGCACAAACAGTGGAGGAGAGCAGGCAGGAGGCGCAGCACCAAAAGTTTGCACACCCTTGCCCTACAGCATGCACCATACAGTATCTTTCCAAAGTTTCCCTGGATATTATGGAAAGAGGAATGTCAGCTACTGGATCTCTAGTGACAGGTTTACAGGTGCATCTCTGAATTTCTGGTTCAGTAACTGCAAGTGTGCGTTGGAAAGTAGGTAAAGGTAACAGGTCTGCCCCAACAGCATGGGGTTCACAGGCAGACTTTCATTATTGTCGTAAAATCAGTATTGTATGATGGTATTTAATATGTATATATTATTAAAAATGCCTTCCCACGGGGGGCGTGGCCAAGACATGAAGCAGGGAAGACGTGTGGCAAAGGAGCTCCGTCCTAAAGACACCAATAAAGTGTGAAAGGGGTCCAAAAAAAAGATATTTTCCCCCAGGATTGAATATACTACTGGGGAAAGACCCCCTTTAAATGTGCAGGGCTACATATGGGCTGCAAACCAGACAAAGTAGAGCCCAGAGACAAAACAACGGTCTTCGGAGGCTTCCCTGGCAGGCCGCCAAAAATCTAAAGTGGCCGCTGCGCTTGCTTAAAAACAAGAAGAACCTTTCAAAGTATTGAGTATTGAGGCAAGGCAGACCGGAGACAGCTGGAAGGACACTCAGACCCACAGAAGAGCCACAGGTCACATACACTTACCACTCACAACCCTGAGAACCGGCAGAGCTTCTGAGAGAACTGAGCACATAGACCTGCCGCTTGCCTGGCCATGGAGGGAGCTCTGGAGCTGTGCACAGGCTGTTAAGGGCTGCCCAGGAGGTAAGATACCTCATCATACGAAAGATTGTAACAAAAAAAAATACAGTCTGTCAAGAAACATAAGCACTCAAAATATTAATACACAAGGGAAAAGGGGTAAAGAATAATTAAATAAATAATATTATATTATATATATTCCTGCACCCCGCTCCGCCCTCCTGCACCCCCGTTGTGGAGGGGAAACAAGACAAGGCTGCCACCTGAATCGAAGCTGCCCTGCTCTGTGCAATCCATCCTGTGTTCCAGCCGGATCCAAGATGGCCACCGCCGGCTGGTCTTAAAGGCACAGTGTCCCCAGAAAAGGAAAGAAGTACAAAAACACAACAAAACAGCTTGACCTTAGTTAAGGTGCTACTGAACCATAACAGTATAGCAAGTAACAGCCAAAAGCATAAGCATTTAAAAACAGCTATACAGGCGCACGCGCAGTGGCTGAGCAGAGGCAAGCGTGAAGGCTGAGCTCCGTACACGGCCGGCAATAAATGATTAAATAAACCATAAAGCGGGGGTTTCCGGTGATGTCATACGACATGGTGATGTAGTCGAGGAGTTCTGCAGACCCACCAGAATAATTTAATCAATTCGAGCTCTTCCACTCAAATTTCCTCTACTTGGTGTGGACCCCTTGCAAGGGCAATAACAGGAGAATGCCCAAACAACTTAAGAAACCCGCGAACCAAGCGGTTATGAAGTATTTCTCCCCACCGCAGAAAAGCTCTGAGATCCCGGCAGAAAACCAAGATGGCGCCGGAGCACGAGGCTCACATACTGCACAAGGCAAGGGAGCACGGCCTAAAGAAACCCTCCCGATGGAGGAACCCGTCATGAGAGCATACCTAGAGGATCTCATGGCATCCATGCATGCAAAATTACATGCAAAATTACACGAATCCCTCCAGGCTGATATTAAGACAGCGGTTCTGGAACTCAAGCAGGAAATATCAGGCCTCACAGAAAGAACAACAAGCCTGGAGGGCAGACAAGAGGAGTCCCTACAACACCAGTCTGAGGCTGACGAAGAAATCCGGAGACTAGGAGAAGAAATCTCTCATTTAAAAGACGGATTGGAGGACCAGGAGAACCGGGATCGACACCAGAACCTGCGCATTCGTAATATCCCAGAGGCGGTTCTCTCTGGTAACCTCCGATCTTACTTGGCAGAGTTATTCAATTCAATCTGTGGCCCGATTGAGACCAGGGACCTGGAAATAGATAATCCCCACAGGGTTCTAGGCCCCCGTTCAGAAGATCCCAACCGCAGGCGGGACGTCATAGTTAGGATGCATAGCTATACAATAAAAGAAAAAATATTTGTGGCCTGCCAAGGAAAGGACTCCCTAACTTTTCAAAACGAACAACTTCAGATATTCAACGATCTCTCAAGAATAACGGTGAACCGCAGAAGAGAAATTAAGCCTTTAACCTCCTTCCTACGTGAGAATGAAATTAAATACCGCTGGGGCTTTCCATTCAAGCTGACTGCAAGCTATGGAGGTAAATATCTCACAATACGAAGCCCTGAAGATATGGCCCCATATGTGCGAGCCTTAGGATTAACCCATCCACTAACCTGGTCGGCTGACTCCCTGCAAGCATCCGCACAGATGGAGGAAGATGAAGGCAGCTCTACTCGGCCCAGGAGGAGAACCGCAGCACAACGTCAGACGAGGAACAGATGAAGACGAGAAAGGATCTCCCATCTCCAGAAGCCCACACCATCTTCCCAGGGGACACCTGAGACGACTCTTGGAACTCAGAGGATAACAGTCATCTGACTCACAAAAAAATGCTGGGCTCCTTTGAGAGTCCTGTGGAGATCCCCCCGACTGCTGATTTCACGGGGCTACCAGCGGCCCCACCATCAGAGGAGAAAGTCACGGCGGTCAGTCGCCCCTCATATTTCCCGGAGAACCACAGAGATGCCTGTTCACCTGAGGCTCCATGCGTTGGGGCCAACAGATGGTTGCAGCCCTGAGTTCCCCACTTGTAAATTTGTTATGGACCCTTCGCCTGCTATGGATAGAGGACCCAACTGAATGGCAGGTTGCCGTGGGGGGGGGTGGGGGGAGGTGGTGTCACTAGTTTCATAGCAGAGAAGTTTTGGCTGTGGGTACTGCCCCCCCTTCTACCTTTGAAATTTTGGGGCGGTTGCCTTTTGGATGCCCCATCCGCCCGCGGCGGCCTCCGGGTTGATATCGGGGGGATACTCAGGAGGTATTTCTGGGTCTCAGTGAAAGTCAACAACTGACAAACACTCTCTGTAAATATGGGATTGTCAATATGTTAATGGTTTGCAGCCATTCCCCACCACCTCCCCCGCCCAAGTTAAGTTTGAATATATATGCCTACCCAGCTAACCCACTACTTGTCTAGGTTAACAACACAAGTTCACAATGTTATTTTTGCTCAAAGCTGTGTAGTTTCACAGCGCCGAACCTAGCCTCAGCATTTCACTGTCAGGAGGTTCTGTCTTCCTGCCTTTTGTTGAAAATGCTAAATAAGTTAAAAATGCTGTTATCAAATGGTTAGACTGTTTCAAACTAAGGTATATGTTCCACCCCCCATACCCCCCCACTCTACCCCCATCCCCACAACCCCCCACTCTACCCCCATCACCACATCCCCCCATACTCTACCTACATCCCCACACGCCTCCATCCACCCCACCCCCTACCTCCCCTCATTTTCCCTTCCCCGCCTCCAAGAAGGGTCAACAGTCTCAGAATTTTACTGTCAAGAGGTCCTGTCCTCCTGTTTGTTGTTCAAAATGTTAGTCGGATACATAACCATGTAAGGTACACCAGTCCCAAACATATGCCTGGGTTTAAAGCACACTAAATACCTCAATCAACATGTGCCCTCCACACCCCCCATCCTTTCCCCTCCCCACCCCCCCTCCCCACCCCTTCCTTTCCCCTCCACCCCCCTCTCACTCCCCCACACCCCCTCCTCCACCCCCCCCACACCCCCTACAACCCCCCTCCTCCTCCACCCCACCACACCCCCCTCCCCCCACACCCCCTTTCCCCCACCACACCCTCCCCCTCCACCCCTCCTTACCCCATCCCCCCTTCCACCCCCTTCCTTTCCCCCCCACCCCCCTCTCACTCCCCCACACCCCCTCCTCCACCCCCCACACCCCCTACAACCCCCCTCCTCCTCCAAGACCCCTCCCCCCTCTCCCTATTGAGCCACCCAGAAATAGAAAGGGAAATAAAAACAGCCCTCACGGAGTATTTCGCTCTCAACGAAGGCACAGTCACATCGCCGGCGGTTCTTTGGGAAGCCCATAAGGCAGCAATTAGAGAGACTTTTATATCCATTGCATCCCACAGAAAGAAGGTAAAGGTGAAATTAATAACAGATCGACAAACAAAATTATTTAGCTATAACAATAACACAAAACCAACCCCTCGAAAAAGATTTACAAAACCTTGACCGTGGCAAGAAATTAACTAAAACAGACTCAGCTAGAGGAAGTAGAAAAAGCCCTTATCTGGACTAGCAAGAAATTTTATGACAAGGGCAATAAGGCCGACAGACTTTTGGCTAGCAAGTTAAGAGATATACAGAAACGCTCAGAGATCACGGCGGTCAAGAGTAAAACTGGTGAGATAATCTACACTGGCGACACACTTTATTCGAGCTCGGCTAGTCCCACGAATTCGGGTATACCCGGGTGTATTGAGGTTTGTGACTGTTTTCTGCCCGAGTGCATTGAGTTATTTTCCAGGCAGGGATTGAAGCATTTTATTCCCGCTGGCTGCAATACTGTACAGTATATATATATATATATATACTGCATTACAATTCATGAATTTATGCCATCTGGTAGACACGCGAAGCATTGCAGCCTATTAAATCCTAATCATTATCATTTAACAGATCAGCCGCCCATCAGCCAGGCATGAACCCAGGCTGGGAAGGCAAATGCAACGGGGTTTGTCAGAGGTGAGGAGCGGCGCATTCCAGGTATCTGCCAGGTACATACTGGGTATTTGCTCGAATAAAGTGTGTCGCAGCAGTATAATGACAAGAAAATAGTGGAGGAATTCACCGCATTTTACACTAACAATCGAACCTCTAGCGTCTAAAATACGAGACAATATAAACATACAGGGCATACTAATTGGTGAAAAAAATTACGACGTCTCATTATTTGCCGATGATATTATCCTAACATTAACGCAACCTCAGACTTCCCTTCCCAATCTTCATAAAGAGTTAGCAGAATTTGGCAAAATATCAGGTTACAAAATTAATAGTGACAAATCAGAAGCCCTGAACCTAAACCTGTCAGAACAAGAGATGCAATTACTGAAACTAAACTTCAATTATAGATGGAGCCCTTCATACATCAAATACTTGGGACTACATGTATCAAGGAACTACCATTCCCTCTATCAAAATAACTACCCAACCCTCTTTAGGAAAATTACAAATTATCTGGATTAATGGGAAAGATACCAGATCTCATGGATCGGGAGAATGATTTCAGTTAAAATGAATATACTCCCCAGATTATTATATTTTTTTTAGACGCTCCCGGTCCATATCCATGGTTCTGAACTAAAAAATATTTAAAACAAAATTTTTCACTTTATTTGGCAGGGTAAGAAACCCAGAGTAGCAAGATCATTTCTTTTGTCACCCAGAGCGAGAGGAGGCTTGGGAGTCCCAGATGTCTCAAAATATTACCAAGCAGCCCAATTAAGACAGGCGGTCATGTGGAACTCGGACCCAGACCAGCTTTTTTGGCTAGCAATTGAATCTCAATATTCTAGAACGCCTTCTCTGCCAGCTTATCTTTGGTGTGGTGATAGAGGGACTGACATGGCGCCTACATTTGAACTGGGAGCAATGACACACATGGAAAATATGGCTAAAAGCTAAAACTAAATTCCAGCTCACCTCCACAAGCTCACAGCTCACTCCAATATTTAACAACCCTAAATTCCCTCCAGGGTGCGAAACGAAACAATTCGACCTATTCAAATCATTGGGGATCAGAGCGGTCGCCGACCTGTTGAGCGATGGAAAGTTCCTGAGTTTCCAAGATTTATGCACCAAATTCAACGCAACTGAGCTAGATACATTCAAATTTCTCCAAATTCGGCACTTTTTACAAAAAATGTCCCCATCGTTGAAATTTCCCCCTCTCACAAAATTTGAGAAGCTGTGCCAAGAAGCTGCACACCAAAAAGGTCTAATATCACAAATATACGCCAGAAAGGAGAAGCCAGCGAACCCCACCGCACACGATTATATGCTCAAATGGGCAGTGGAATTGAACATTGTTATAGACAGAGAGGACTGAGAAGAAATATGGGACGCAGCCTCAGGAACTTCCATATGTACCACAGTGAAGGAAAACATATATAAAATAATGTATCATTGGTATCTTACCCCAGTGAGACTGAAACAAATATACCCTCTGGCCTCATATTTATGCTGGAGAGGCTGTGGACAAAGAAGGGACATGGCCCATATCTTGTGGCTATGTCCAGAGATTCAGAAATTTTAGCTCATAATACAAGATTTAATAAAAGAGGTCACAGACCTCACAATTCCCATTGATCCACTGACCTTCCTATTGGGCAGACCAATAGAGGAAATTGATTGCCCAATATGGAAATTAATCTCTTTTATTCTCACAGCAGCGAGATGCTCAGTTGCATCATCTTGGAAGAAGGTAACGCCCCCCACAAAACAAATGGTGAAGAAAAGACTCAATGAGGTCATGACAATGGAAAAACTCACGGCCTTCCTTAAGCGTTTGACAGAAAGTTTCTATAAAATTTGGGAGTCCTGGCTAACCCACTAACCCAAACCAAAATATTCTTCACTAAGCAACGTAAACGCAGAAGAGCCTTGGGATATGGATGGGAGAGTCCTGCCGGTCGAGGGGAGGGAGGGCCAACTCCCTTTCCCCCCCCTTCCCCCTCCCCTATCCCCACTTCCCCCTCCCCTATCCCCACTTCCCCCTCTATTCCTCCGCACTCTTTTTCTCCCTTTCCAGGCCTCCGGACCATGATGTGGTCCTAGGGTCATCCCCTCAGGGGCTCTACCCCGACCCTTCTACTATTTGAAAAAGGAAAATACTATTGTATTAGGCCAGATATGTAATGTAATGTAACGTATGCAAACCTAAATATGCCTAATAAAAACATTTAAAAAAAAAAATGACTTCCCGCAAAAAAATTTGGATCAGAAATGAATGCTGACCTTAGATTACATCTAAACCCTCTTGGGATACGTTTTAGCCAATAATACTCTGGTAATGTTGTTGCACGCAATTAAAAATTAAACTTATGCTTAAAGATATTTTCTAAATATTTGGGTATACAGAATGTGGAACATGTTCCTCAGATAGAAAATTCCTTCTGCCCTTATACAGTGTAGCTATGCGATCTGCATCAATATGCAAGTAGTTGTTTCCATCCCAGAATTCTGAGATAGAAAAGACTTTAGATCTGCTGTATGGGTTCGTGTTTGCGAAAAGGGGATCACATACAGTAGAATTTAAAGGGACAAACAGCACCACTAGTAATTAATATAACAAGTAAAGTAGTATGTGGGTGTCAGAGGAACTGTGAAGGACCCATCTCTCAATCATAATGTATAAAGTACAGTACAAAGTCGTTCCCAGCACTCCAATCAAAAAAGACAAACTGGAGAAAAAATGTCAGAGAAAGAAAATCCATTATTTATAAATTGTACAGAGATACATCTTTACTTATAAATCACATTTAAATCTGCAAGCACAGACACACACTTACAGTGATATACAGTATTTGTTCATTGTAAAAAGTATGTATAACCACAGATAAAGTATAATTTCTGATACTTCTCCACCAAACAAAGGAAGAGAGCAGAGAATGTGAGCCTGAAAATTGTGCTGCTAGTGCTCTGTGTAGGAGCAAAATCTCAACCTCACCTGGTCAGGAGTTTAACTTAAAAAAAGAAGGCAGGATTGAAGGGAGGAAATAAATAGAAATATATATTTATTTGGTCAAAAGAGATATTGAGAAACGCATCAGCATAAACGAGTCAACTTCTCTGGAAGGGACAAGAACCTTCTTAGGGAGCTTAAGAATAACAAAGTCATAATAATTAAGCAAGCAGATAAAGGTGGGGCTATTGTTATTATGAATAGCAGGTAAGATTGATAAAGCTGTGTGTGTGTGATATTTAAAAAAATATATATAATTATTTGATTAAAAAAGAACCAGAGACTCCGGTATGGCACAAGACAGAGCAGCAGCAGAAGACTGAGCTCTGTGAAGGCTCTGCCTGATCGCAGCCAAATAGGCAATAATCTGCACACAAAAAAAGGTACCAGAGGAGTGGGAAAGCTAGAGGAGAGGCTCCTTAGCATTTTAAAGTCAGATTATCCCCAGAAAATCAAGGGGTGTTCTGTTTTGGTGCTAGGCGAAGTGAAAGCAGAGTGCTGAGCTCTGCAGAAACCAGCTAGTAATCACCCAAAACAGCACTAACCTGAACAAAAAGTGACAGGCAAGGAGAGAGGAACGGGTCCCAAGTGAGATGGATGGAAAAATATCTCTCAAAAAAATCCAAGATGCCTTCACAGCAGCAGCAACGTCCTGAGAAGGCAGACAAGAAAAACGAAAAATACAAGATGGCTGCTGACCTCATGGGGCAGCATGTAGTGAATCAGCATAGGGTGACCAGATGTCCCGGTTTAGCCGGGCAAGTCCCGTTTTTTTAAGGTCTGGCCCGGCTGCCCGACATTCTTTAAAATGTCCCTTTTTTTGTGGCTGTCCCAGTTTTGACCATCAGAGCAGGTAGATAGCAGAGAGCAAGAATGCAGGGAGGAGAGCAGAGGTCGGGTCTGAGCTGCACTGGGTGGGGGCAGGATTAGTGTCAGCGGAGCCCCAGCAGTGGGAACTTCCGGTGTCTCCTGCCAGGGCTCAAGATGGCTTCCCCCCACCACATTCCACAGTGACAGGTAGGGACACACACACAATACTATAGGGAGACAGAAACACAGCATGGGGAGAGAGAGAGACACACAACATGGAGAGAGAGAGACTCACACACACAGCATGGGGGAAGAGAGAGAGAGAGAGACACAAAGCATGGGAGAGAGAGACACACACACAGCATGGGGAGAAATAGACACACACTCAGCGTGGGGAGAGACATACACACAGCATGGAGAAAGAGACTCCAGTTCTCTTTGCTGCAGTGCTCCTTGCTTTTCTCTCTACTTCTACTGGGGAAAGAGACACACACACATCATGGGGAGAGAGAGACACACACAGCATGGGGAGGGAGAGAGACACAGCATGGGGGGAGAGAGACACACAACATGGGGAGAGAGACACACAGCATGGGGAGAGAGACACACAGCATGGGGAGAGAGAGACACACACAGCATGGGGACAGACACACACAGCATGGGGACAGACACACACAGTATGGGGACAGACACACACAGCATGGGGAAAGAGAGAGACACAGACACAGCATGGGGAGTGAGAGAGACACACACAGCATGCGGAGGGAGAGACACACACAGCATGGGGAGGGAGAGACACACACAGCATGGGGAGGGAGAGACACACACAGCATGGAGAAGGAGAGACACACACATCATGGGGGGAGAGAGACACAACACCGCATGGGGAGAGAGAGACACACAACATTGGGAGAGGGATACATAGCATGGGGAGAGACATACACACAGCATGGAGAAAGAGACACACACATCATGGGGAGAGAGAAACACACAGCATGGGGAGAGAGAAACACACAGCATGGGGAGAGATAGAGACACACACAGCATGTGGAAAGAGAGAAACACACACACACAGCATGGGGAGAGACACACACAGCATGGGGAGAGAGAGACACACAGCATGGGGACAGGCACACACAGCATGGGGAAAGAGACACACACAGCATGGGGAAAGAAAAACACACACACATCATGGGGAAAGAGAAACACACACAGCATGGGAAGAGAGAGACACACACACACAGCATGGGTAGAGAGAGACACACACAGCATGGGGAGAGAGAGAGACACACAGCATGGGGAGAGAGAGACACACACAGCCTGGGGAGAGAGACACACACAGCATGGGGAGAGAGAAAGAGACACACAGCATGGGGAGAGAGACACACAGCATGGGGGACGAGAGGCACATACAACATGGGGAGAGAGAGACACAGCATGGGGAGAGAGAGAAAGACACAAAGCATGGGAAGAGAGAGACACTTAAATATGGTATGTGACATCACATTTGGGAGGGAAATGTTTCAAGAAGCATCTGATTCGCTGTTAAAACCATGTGCCTTTTTTTCTCTATGACGTCATTTAAAGGGAATGAAGCCAACCAATCAGAATGGCTGGGCTTAATTTCCCTTTAAGATGACGTCACATAATCCAAGATGTCTGGTGTCACATGGTATTTCAGCCAATCAGATTGTGTGAACTATATCCCCAATATGATTGGTTGTAGTAGACCATGTGACTCCCTTTGGATGACGTCACATCCTTTCCCAAGAATTACTGTCACATTACTACAACCAATTATATTGGGAATACTGATAACTCCTGAATATGGGGAGAGGGAGTGGCTCAGTGAGTAAAGACACTGCCGTTGAGGGCCTGAAGCAGAGGAGCCTGGTTCAATTCCAAGTGTCGACTCCTTGTGACCTTGGGCAAGTCACCTTATCTCCCTGTGCCTCAGGCACCAAAAACATAGATTGTAAGCTCCACGGGGCAGGGACTTGTGCCTGCAAAATGTCTCTGTAAAGCGCTACGTAAAACTAGCAGCACTATACAAGAACATGCTATTATTAATATACATTCTAAAATGTGCTTTGTGACTTAGGCCACAGTTTTAAATTGTACAGTAAATATGTGTTTTTAAAATTTGAGACGCATATGCAATAACTCTATTGTCATACTATACATACAGTAGTTAATTTCTGAAACAATGTATAGCTATATGAGGTATTATTGAATGTGGTTGGCAGATGTAGGTGTTGGATCAAAGCCAACTGTTAAAGAATTCTCTAAATTAGATTTTAAATGATTTGTAATCACAACATGACATTTTTTCCTCTGAGTGCAATAACAATCGAATCAATAAAATGTATTAAAAAATGTATTTTCTGGATTTTGCTATTTTGTTCTTCTTTTATTTACTTCACATTAGTTTTAAAAAGCATTGTTCTTCTGTCATTTAATTCATGGATATATATCTTATTTCCCAGAACAGCAGTTAATCATTTGAGTGCAGAGAGACATATTTTGCACATTCATCTTCAGGATGTGTCTGTGAATGTTGAAATTTTAATCCTTTTAAACATCAGATTAAAAAGTCACCAAAAATTGTTCCTTGTACAACAATATAGCTGAAATTATAGGTGCTATATAATAACTAAATTGTGTATGTGGATACCTATTACTGTTGTGCATAATTGTGATTTTTTTAATGGGAGTAGCAAACACCCCCTCCCACAATAATTTTAAATAGCTGTCATGGATTCTCTAGAAAGGATTGAACCCAGGCTATTCTCACTCCTAGCCTGAAGTTGTTCTATTCTGCCACAGCAACTGATGTTGCTTGCTGGTTGTTTACTGGTTGTTTACTGCAGATAACTCTCTGAGGATACTGATTGTTAATGCTCAACATCTGTTCCTTCCCAGTCAGCCTTGATAAACCTCCCTTTCCTGTTCCTCTCTTGTCTGTTTACTGTTCTTCACCCTGTAAGCACGCTCACTGCCTCTTTGTGTTATTTACTGTTGTTGTGCTCCAGACCCTTCTCAGACCTTGCCTCTCTCAAGTCTACTGCACCAACACACTTTATTCGAGAAAATACCCGGTATGTACCTGGCAGATACCTGGAATGCGCCGCTCCTCACCTCTGACAAGCCCCGTTGCATTTGCCTTCCCAGCCTGGGTTCATGCCTGGCTGACGGGCGGCTGATCTGTTAAATGATAATGATTAGGATTTAATAGGCTGAAATGCTTCGCGTGTCTACCAGATGGCATAAATTCATGAATTGTAATGCAGTATATATATATGTACTGTACTGTGCAGTATTGCAGCCAGCGGGAATAAAATGCTTCAATCCCTGGCTGGAAAATAACTCAATGCACTCGGGCAGAAAACAGTCACAAACCTCAATACACCCGGGTATACCCGAATTCGTGGGACTAGCCGAGCTCGAATAAAGTGTGTCGCCAGTGTATAAGTGTCACCAAATAGAGTCTCAGGGTCACTGCAGCAGCTCCCACTCTACACGTGTTTCACCTTGCGGCTTCTTCACGGAGTTGACTTTGGGACTTACAACTATTTTGGATTCTGATATCTGGCGGAAACTACTGTCTGGCATCTTTGAGCTATAGTATTGCACTTTTTATCTCAAGGGGGGATGAGTATACAATTTTTTCTTTATTCCCTATACTATAATTGATGGACTTTACATGTTATTCGTTCATTCAGACCTCTTGTTATCCTGGATATATTTGGATATTTGTTCATTTTTATGTTAGAATTTTTTATGACACTTAGATATTTTTTTTTTGTGTCATTTTTTCCAACATTATAATCCATCTTCACATATTTTTTCCTGGATTCCGGCACACTTCTCACCACAGTGGGTTAATTTTGTACCTTTATGGTTTCCATCTTGCAGTGTGTATGATTAATATGTGTACAGTATGATATCAGTTTACTCATTAGTGTGTCCCTTAGGTCTTTGTGGTTTATATTGTGACCGGACGGTCCTGTTGATCCAGGGAACTAGTTTCCCTGGGATCTCACCTGACATTTTTCTTGCATTAGCTTGATATTTATGTAAAGGTTCAGACTTTTTATATGGGCCATAGGTTATAAGTAGTCACTTAGTCTATTTCAGGGTTCTGCTTTGTGTTTTTATCATATTTTTGGTTTGTTACAATTGAGGACATTAAAGTTATATTCTTTTGGGGATTTTTTGAGTGCTTGTTTTTGAGACTTCTTGTGTCTTTGTTGTATAATATATATATATATATATATACTGTATGTGTATACAGTATATTAATATATATATATATTTATATATATATATATATATATATATATTACATTTCTTAGATAACAGAAAGGGGATTACAAGAACATACAGTACAATTACAATAAATGCAGAACAGTTTCTCAAAATAAAAAGGATAAACGTAAACAGAAAACCTTACACATTACCATGCAATAGGTTTTCACCAGAGAGATCACTGGTGCAGAAAGATGAAATATCATGTGTTTGGTCCAAACACACCTCTGTTGAAATCTAAATTCCTAATACATTGCTATTACTTTAATACATTCTTTCTCCATAGAAACAACATACAACGTCGTAAATCAGCTGTGAGATTGACCGTTTTATGACAGAGAAAAAAACCTTTACAAATGACGTTTAAACTGCTTTTCAATATCTAAATGTACTCATAATTTTATTTAACTAATACCTACTGTACACACACATGAGTCACATCAATACATTCAGATGCTAACCTGAGCGACAAATTAATATCTGTCCCCCAGTACCTGTTAAACATGCAGTGTGTGATGTCAGATCATGCCATTCTGTGACACGATTACAGATTTGTAACTCATATTATACAGAGGAGATGACATCACTTGATATTCTCATTTTTAGTAGTCACTTATGTTGAATACCAAGCCATAAATCATTGCTTTGTATTTTTAGCACCCAACTTCAATCAAGCCCATTTGAAGCTCCCAAAGATTCATGACAAGTCATAAACCCCAAATATTGTATTTTTAAACCCAACTGATTGCACCATTAACCCCTGAAGCACCATATTGATTAAAATACATAATATCTCATGATATTATCATGACAACATGTTTATAGTTTTATATGTAACGCATTATATCTTATTGTAATGTTTAATATGGGACTTTTTATATGTATATAAGGAAAAGAAAACATTGGATAACTTTTTTCCTCGCATTATCCTTAATTGACCCCATATGTAACCGACCCCATATGTAACCTCCTTATTAAGCACAAAGCCATTCGAAATTCATAGCGGTCACGTTACACCACAGCTGTTTCTATCTGGTGTCCCACATAGCCTATGCAGAAACGCAATAGCTCACAACGTCGGAGCTTCCATCACTGACGCAAGCAGGAAGTGTTGGACGAGTTGCACCCACTGTGGCGCTCCCTGCTGACATCACTGTGTTGACATCGTAAAACCGACGTACGTTTCGCGCTTTACCGAGCACTCTGTCATGGTAGGGTGACTCCCTACCTTGACAAAGCGCTCGGTAAAGCGCAAAATGTACATCGGTTTTATGACATCACCACGGTGATGTCAGCAGGGACTGCCGCAATGGAAGTCTGAGGGAGACTACGTTTGAGCATACCACGCTTGCTCTTGGCTATCAGGTCGTACACGGATTCATGCACATGTTGCCTAGTGCACTTTCAGCGATTGTAAAGTTTATCCCTTCAGTTGTATGTGTCGGAGAATAGTTTGTATCTCGTGTATGCCACTTAACAGTTGGCAGACACTACATTGGGACACCCAATCATAATATGTAACGACTGTATTAACCACAATATGTTACCATGATACTATTGTGATATAGCGGTGGATAGAGAGGTTTATTAGCTCTACCAAACACTGTTATGCATTGATAAAACACATCTGTGGTTCAAACATTCAGTACATTCTGTAACTCATTTGTCGTTCACATTCACTGGAACCAGTTCATTCGACTGCATGTAGCTGCACTATGGTAACATTGTATGCAAGTTGACACAACTGTGATACAAACCGTATTTATTATGCGGTGGTTACATCTATGTACATAGTACTTTGAATTGTAATACTAGTGTTGTCTTGATCGCATTTCAGCTGCGGAGATTACTCACTGATCCCTGCTTATTTAAGCTAATAGGAGTTGCATTAGTCTGTGTTAGGAAAATTTTACTGATGTACATATGTTTCTCTCTTGAGGAGTAATTACTCCTATTATATCTCAATTGGACTGACACACAATAAGACTACGTGACGATATAATTTCCTCCACTGTTGCATTTCTCCGTTATTTTAATTGTATATGTCTGTATATTGTATACATATATGTTAAATAAACTATTTTATTTAAATTACTAGTGAGTGGCCAAATAGGGGCACTCCACCCCAGGATTGAATATTTCAAGCCCTCAACTGGGTACTAGTGAGTGCACATAGGTTCTTTGGGTTGTATCTTCAACCATCCCCTTCCTTGCTACGTACTATATTTCATTAAATCATATTCCAGTAAATAGCAAAACTATTATCAACTTGGCTGCACTCAAGAAACGATTCTCTCAAAAGGTGTCTGAATTTCCTATTATCCAATGTTTTATAAATTATGCCCAATCAAAGTATTCTATCTTTTGCATACTCATCTGGCTCAGCAAATTCAGACATTCTTCTCCTTCTAATTAATCATCAGCCTGTGACAAATAAATTATTTGTATACTTTTTAAGGAAACTTCTGCTCTGTCATATCCATAACCCTTTTTTATAATTATCAGTGCCTCCAGAAATAAAATTCCACCGCATGTAATCAAGAAATTTGGCAGATGGAGCTTATACTTTTTATACTCAAACATTATATACAGTACTTTTCCCAGTGTTTGAAATCCTCCTTGCCTTTTACACATCTAACCTCTTAATGCCTATATAGAGGGTTAATGTGGGGAGAAGTACTGCATGTTTCAACTAAGGGAGGAGGGGTCACTAACCTCCAAACAACTGTTAACAGTTGACAATTTATGAACATATACAATCCCTTCAAGCTGTTACCCCTACACACCATATCATGTTTGTAAATTTTTAACTGGTAACAGTTGTTTGGAGGTACTGAAGTCTCCTTCCTCAGTTGAAGCTCACTCCTCTCCACCTTTTAGGTAGCAGTGCACCTGCAGAAAAACTGCTATATTGAGACATTTTTCCTTCCATTACAGAGGTAAATGAGAATTTTCACAAATAGTGTTAGGACCTGCAAAGGGGCCATACCTTGGTGGGGCTGCAGGCTTATAACGCTTTTGCCAAAGAGTTTTACTAAATGACTGTTACTTATGAAAAGACAAACAGGGAAGTATTTAGCTATATATTTTTTGTCATATTGGATGTAGCAATGGGAAAAATGTTTTGCTGTATACAACACCAATTAGCAATGCTCATCAAATATCAAAGATTTAATGTTACACTGCTTGCCTATCTTGTTTCTTACAGGAATATTGTTTCCCATTACAAAGTTCCTGGTTATATGGGCACTCATCAGCTGACTTGGATTTTGAACCCTGTTAAAACAAAAATGTGTCAGAGTAACTGTCCTGATGTCATGGAACATTCAAACACTTTTTCTTCAGACTTTACTTTGAGAAATGTCTACGTCTGGAACTTAAACAGCCCCCAAAAATGATCAATGTGTAACTATGTTTTACAGTATTTTGTATTTTTTATGGATCCAGTCAGAATGAGGATCTACTGTATTGTTTATTTGGGTATAGTAGGTGTATATCATTAACATTTCTAACATACACATTGTACTTCCCTTATTTTTTTTAATGAAAACTCTAATGTGAACAATGCACATTTACTAAATGCATGGTAAAGTAACAATGCATACATTATCTTGCCAGAACCATACTGTATTGTAGATGGAGAGTAGTGTAGATCTAAATGCAAAAAAAAAAAAACATTTTAAAGCGATGTATTCAAATGTGCTGTCTACTACAGAACTTGATTGAACATGCATTATTAATGTCTGTAACACTTCATTATTTATGTGCCACTTAAACCAAAAGCATTACTATTTGTGTCATGTAAGAAGCCCAACTGTTAAGGATAAAGAAAGGTTGCTTTCAAACAAATTGTCAGCAGGTAAAGCAAGTTGCTTTTTTATATTCTCTCAATATAAATCATTTTATGATTTCTTGAGAATCCACAATGCTGTAATTAGGAAGGTGTCTTTATTAAGCATGGACATTCTCAACCCTTCATTATTGTAGAAGCTTTGGCTTTTCACCAGTAAAATAAACTGTAGGAGCCTTAAAAATAATATAATGGCATTTTTTTCAAAGTATTAGCAATAGTGTGTTTTTTCAAGACCTGTATTCTTATCAGATTATTTTGGTTAATGCTAAAAACCACTATTAGTCACATTTGGTAGTGGTAGTTACTACTGTACTTGGCTAATTAAGGTGTTAACCCCTCACATTACCTAACTGGAAGGCCTAACCAAAGACCCTGGTGCAACTCCACCCTTCACCACCCCCTCTTTCAAGGCCAACAAAGCCCTCACCAAAAAAGAAAGGTAGAAAAAACTTTAAAATTTGCATTTTACCTTCTCATTGGGTTCCTTCTGATGGGTAGGACATCCACATTTCCCAAGTTTTATAAAATTCAGTAGATGATTGCTTCAGGAAGGCAGTGAGCTTCTCCATCAGCATAACCTAGTTTATACGCCTTTCGACCATTTGTTTTGAGGGTGGAGAAATATTTTCCCATGAAGCCGCGAGTGAACACCTTACGGCGGTGAGGATAAATGAGATCAATTTCCTAGTAGGGCGCTCGATATCTTCTTTAGGTTTTGCTAAGAGGAAGGTTAATGGATTAATGGGGGTCGCAATACCTGTTAGTATAAGGCTCGGACTCCCTCTAAGAAGGAGCCTTTGAATCCAAATTTCTGAAACGTTTCGTCTAATAACAGCCAATCTATTCTGTCAAATGCCTTCTTTGCGTCCAGACTCAGTAGAATAGCCTTAGTTCCCGTAAGATGATATGATCAACTAAATCAATTACCTTTCTAGTGTTGTCTGAGGCCTGACGGCCGGAGACAAATCCCACCTGGTCCTTATGGATTAGTCTGGGTAAGATAGGGTTCAGTGTGCACGTCAAAATTTTGTTATACAGCTTTAGGTCATTATTGAATAGGGAAATTGGTCGGTAACTACCACACTGCATGTGATCTCTCCCTTCCTTATGAATAATGGCTAGATTAGCTGCAGTCATGGACGGAGGGATTGGATTGCCGTCCAGAAAAGAATTAAACAGTTCCAATAAATATGTGGATAGAATAGGTAGGAATCTCTTATAGTAGACGTTGGTGAAGCCACCTGGACCCGGGGCTTTGGAAATTTTTAACGTTTTAACCGCATCCTTTTTTTGCGTCTTACCTTCCGGTAAGACAGGTGCGCCAGGATTTGAAAGTCTAACCCGGTAAAGGGGGAAAAGGGGCTGGGTGGGGGAGGGAGGGGGCGTATTATGGGAGGGGCCCTACTGGGACAGAACCTAAGGGGGGGAGAAAGAAAGGCAAGGGAGATATGAAGAGAATAAAGGGACAATTCTGGCCTAAAGGGTAGGTGACCAGTCGAACTAATGACTAGTTTTGTGAGCTTAAGGACCCTTGGAGGTAACCTCGGTCATTGAACAACTCAGGGTTGGGCGGGAAAATACAGACATCCACATTTATTATGGACTAACAAATCCCCGGTTATAGGGAGAAGGGGTGGTGGCAGGGGAGGGAGGGGGGCTGGGGAGGGAGGGGAGAATGGGATGTTGGGGGTGGGGGTGGGATGGTGGGGGGGGCAATGGGATGGTGGGGGGGCTGGGGAGGGTGTGGGGGTGGGAAGGGGGGCAGGGAGAGAATCACAGAAACTAGGGCACAGTTTAGTAGTTTCTACCTGTATCTATATCTACAAACTACAGACTTTATCACTGGCATCTTTCACTTTAAACATTGTAAGGGTTCAATTATCTTTGTTATTGCTAGGTTGGACCAGGAATGGAGTATGGTTACATAGGGGTGGGGGAAGGGGTATGGGTAGGCTCGTGTGGTAACAAATTGCATCATCAACTTATATATATAATTACAATGTGCTTGACCTGTGTCATCCAACTATATACATCTCGATTATATGCTCCCTTAACAGTAGGGATGGGCAAAGTGAGCAGAGGGAGAGAGGGAAAATGAGAAAGGAAAAACATAACAGGATTTCTAGCCAGAATTTTTCAAACAGATGATAAAACTTATTTCACATTTATACATATATTGTTGAACGGTGACTCATTTAACTGTAAACTCAAACCTTCCAGAATTACTTTTTTTTTTTAAAGCGGACTGCAAATTGGTCCTCGTGCCTGTCCAGGGTTGTTAAAATCTGAGCTAGAATCTCACTCTAAACTGGCCAAACCTCGGTAACTTGTAGATACAGTAGAGTTCCTTCCTCACGTGGGGCCCTTTGATAGACTCCGGGTAAGGAGTGAACTGACCGAAGGAAGGGGGGGGGGAGTTGTGTGGATGGGCCACATAGGGTCCAGTCTCAGGTAGCCACCCGGTATAGCTGGGTATCAACATTGAATCCCTTCCACCCCGGGTCTCCGGCGGCCTCCCACCTCATATACTCGGGTCCAACCCCCGTGGGTCTGTCTCTTCTCCAAACCAGCCTGTCCAGCAGGGGAGAACCATTTGTACCCCTCCTGCTCCTGCTCTGCCAGCAACTCACCAATGTCCTGGTGTCCCATGGGGGTGGGGGGTCTACCTCATATGGATTGGGTGGCTCGTCGGTAAACTACAGTTGGCCCTCTCACCTCTCATGAGACCGCGGGGCATATATCTCCAGAACTCCAAAAGGTGAAGGAACCTCAGCAGGTCGGTAGGAACGGACGTGGCAGAGGCGCATGTGAGGAGAGTGCCTTATCCACGCTTAGGGGTCTAAGCCCGGGCAGCCTGTAACTCCAACGGTCCTGTGCGAACAAGTAAGTGACTTTGCTTAACTGAGCCTTTAATCTTTAGGTGAGAAAACAAGTGGAAGCGTTCATTCCTTTTGGGGGACTTGACTCGCCAACCTCTCGAGGCTCTTACAGGGCCCCCTCCACATTCCCGCGACTGGGAACCTTGGTTCGTTTGGTCTTGAGGGGGCAGGGGGTCCAGATCTAGGGTGTAGATATGGTGATCCATTTCACTTGGGTGCCTGATGACTAGAAATTTCCCGTTGTGGTTGACTGTCAACTTGAATGGAAACCCCCACCTCTATTTAATTCCGCTTTCCCTTAAAAGCAAAGTCAGGGGTCTCATTTCTCTACAGCGATTTATAGTCACTTTAGAGAGGTCGCTGAAGACCTGGATAGCCTCTCCTTGGAATTGTACAGAGTCTTTGCCCCTGCAGGCTCCAATCAGTGTTTCTTTTATTGTGTAACTATGTAGGCGGACTATCACATCGCATCTACGCTTTGGGTCGTCTGATTTGGGACCTAGATCTCTGTCGTCTAGATCATTGCACACTGATTTGAAGAAATCCAATAGATACGGCCTAAGTGGTCAGGGAGAACCGTCTCCGGGACATTGCACATTCTTATATTTTGTCTCCTGTCCCAGTTCTCCTGATCCTCCAGGCTATCTTTCATCCAGTTGATTTCTTCTCCGAGCCGTATTATTTATTCTTCTGCGTCTGACTGAAGGTGTCAAGTTTCCCCCAGCTACATCTCTAGGACCTTCGTTCTCTGTGAGAGGCCATTTATTTCTTCTTTAAGCTCTGTTAAGCTCTGTTACCGCTGCTTTTAGGTCCTTCTGGAGCAATTGGTGCAGCTTCTCATGCAGCTTCTCGTGCATATTAGAAAGCATGTTCTCTAAATAGGAACGCGTGATTCCTTCCTCTGTTGTAGGGCTCCCCCCTGGTCGGTCGCGGCCGCTCTTTGCCCCTGAGGGGCCGCGTGCACCGGCGCTATCTTGCTCCCCTGAGTTTGCTTTGAGGCCGTGCTGTGAGGGGGAAAAGTACTTTGTAACTCTGTGTGCAGTCGTTTTCTTCCCTTTGTTTGACATCCTGTCGGTTAGTTCACTATTTTGTGCTAGTTTGTTCTGAAAACAAACCGGGGAAATGTGTTTTTTATTGATTAATCGTGCGGAGATCCTCAGAGCTCTCCAGCTACTCGACCATCCCGGTTGACGTCACCGGAAGTCCCCCGCAGAGATTTTCTTAACCAATGTGGAATTCAATTCGAATGAACCTCTTCTGGTTTTCCCTCTGCAAGCTCGAAAGTAACTTATATCATAGCCATGCTGACCAGTGATGCCCTGGCCTGGACATTCCCCATTTGGGAACAAAGACCAGAGATTACCCAGGACTACTCTCACTTTATAAAATAATTTAAGCAGGTCTTTGAAACCCCGGGTCGCAAGATCATGGCAGCATCCTCTCTCAAATCTCTCACTGTCTCCGGCCAGTCGCTAAGTACGCTCTTGAGTTACGGATCAGCAGAGACGGCCTAGAATGATGAGGCATTGTCTGCGGCCTTCCGGCAGGGGTTAGCCAAACCCCTCAAGGATCAACTGGCTGCTCAGGAAAGACCTACTAATTTAGAGGATATCATTGTGGTATGTATCCATGTCGATCTGCGTCTCCAGGACAGAAAGGTCGAACGCTCTTGCTCTCGGCCTCTTCCCGCCAGACCATCTATCCACAATCTTGTTCCTATAGATCCTTCACTTTCAGACGATCCTGAACCTATGCAACTGGAAAGTCATCTTTCACTGAGAAACTGCG
This sequence comes from Ascaphus truei, assembly GCF_040206685.1. NCBI lineage: Eukaryota > Metazoa > Chordata > Amphibia > Anura > Ascaphidae > Ascaphus > Ascaphus truei. The sequence goes on from NC_134483.1 coordinate 481,077,155, forward strand.
CCGGCGGTACAGAGGCCTCTGTCACTATTGCTGTCACCCTGGTCATCAACTATCTCGCTGCCCACTCAAACCGGGAAACGCCAAAGCTCAATGAGGTATAAGGGGATCACATTGGGCACTATCTCTCCTTTCCCTTCTTCCCAGGAAACCTTGCCGAGCCAGATAATGCTCCCCATTCTCCTCAAGGGTGACAAGTTCCAGGTCTCTACATCCACCTTCATTGACTCCGGTTCAGGAGTTAATTTTATTGACCAAGACTTTGCTTTAAGAACAGGATTACGCTTCTTCATAAATCTGTGCCTGTTGGGTAGGAAGCCATAGACGGACGTCCCCTCAAGCCAGCCTTCATCTCTCTGAAGACTTGCAAACTCTCTCTCATCACTAAAGACGGCCATAAGGAGGAGATCGTTCTGGACGTAATTCATACACCATCCGTTGAGGTCATTTTGGGCCTCCCCTGGCTTCAACAACGCAACCCAGAAATGCTTTTAAGTAGAAATGTTTAAAGTAGTTATGAGGTTTAAAAAGGAAGTTGGGACAATTGAATCACTGATCTTATCTCTTCTCTTTCCTCAGGTAAAAACATATTTCAAATTATCTGTCTGTCCTGATATCCTCCCCTGCTGTCTATTTAGTTCTATTTAGGTAAAAACATATTTCAAATTGTCTGTCTGTCCTGATATCCTCCCCTGCTGTCTATTTAGTTCTATTTAGGTAAAAACAAATTTCAAATTGTCTGTCTGTCTGTCTCCAAATTCTCCCCTGCTGTCTTAATTTAATTGAGCTTTCACACTTGTGCAAGACAACACCCATCTTAGAAAAACCATTTGCTTTAACGTCCCTCACATGTGCTAATTAAGTTGTTTGGGCCAGCCAGGTGACTTTGTAAAAAATATATAAGTAAACTCACAGCAGCCATAGCTGCCTACAGCCATGCTCTTAAGCAGAAATGCTTTTAAGTAGAAATGTTTAAAGTAGTTATGAAGTTTAAAAATAAAGTTCAAAAAGAAGTGGAAAAGTGTACACACCTACTGCTTCTGATTCCTGCATTTGATCTACGTTGGAAAGAAGGATATCATCCCAGACTGCACAAGTCAACACTTAACTATTGCTGTGATGCCTCCTTTACTTTTTGTATTTGCTGTAACCTCACTTATTTTCAGATTATGCACTTCCTTCCACCAGTCTCCTTATGTCTCTAACTCTATTCATATATCTCCATCTCTCCTTTCTTCTCCACTTCTCAGTTCACATGAACTCCTTTCTTACCTACACCCTATGACACAACACAGTTATTCCACCTACACTAAAACACACCCCTACAAATCCTCCTTACACGTTCTCTTTCTTTCCATGCTGCTCCTTCTTGCTTCTGGGGAATCTCTCCCAATCCCGGTCCCTGCCTTATTTCTACTTGCTCTCACCTTCGCCTGCCACATGCAACTTCTACTCCTTCTGGTGTCAACCCTCCAACCTCATACCAATCCCTTGCCACCCTCCCTCCTCTCTCCCTTTCTCCTGTGCCCTTTGGAATGCTCGCTCCCTCTCTAACAAGTTCCTCTCTGTGCATGACTTCTTTCTCTCTCACTCCCTGCTTCTCTTTGCTATAACTGAGACCTGGCTCACTCAGTCTGACTCTGCTCTGGAAGCTGCCCTCTCCTATGGTGGCTTTTCCTTCTCCCACACTCCACGCCCTGATGGCAGGGGTGGAGGCGTGGGGCTCCAGCTCTCCTCTCTCTGCCATTACCGAACCCTTCCTATTCCCCCCTCTCTTGCTTTTCCCTCCTTTGAGGTTCACAGAGTCCAGATCTTCTCGCCTCTCCCAGTCCACATGGCGGTCATGTATCGCCCACATAACTCTACTCATCCCCCCTCTGCCTTTCTCTCTCACTTTGAATCCTGGCTCTCTTTCTTTCTCTCATCAGACTCCCCTGTTCTTCTCCTTGAGTACTTCAACTGCCACATTGATGACCCCCTCTTCCTTGGGCTTCCCACTTTCTCTCTCTAACCTCTTCTTTTGGCCTGCAACAGTGGACTGAAGCTAGCACCCACAGAGATGGCCACTACATTGACCTGGTTTTCACTAAAAACTTTTCTCTCACCGATTTCTCCATTTCTCCATTTCCTCTCTCTGACCACCACCTCATCTCATTTTCTCTATCACGCTTCTTCCCCTCTCCATCTCCATCTCGCCCTCGTTTTTGCAGAAACCTGAGCTCTATTAACCTGCCAGCTTTTGATTCCACTTTACGCTCCTCCCTCTCCTCTCTCAGCTCTACTTCAGACCCTGACAACCTGGTCAGGAACTACAACTCTGCCTTATCCTCCTCTCTTGACCTACGTGCCCCGATTTCTCTCTGCCGTCCTCACCCTTCTAACCCCAGACTGTGGCTAAATTCCCACACGCGCAAGCTGCGTTCCTCCACTCGCTCCTCTGAACACCTCTGGAGGAAATCTCATACGCTCGCAGACTTCCTTCACTACAAATGTATGCTGTCCTGTTTCAACTCTGCCCTCTCTCAGGCTAAACAAACCTACTTTTCATCACTAATAACACGCACAAGTCTAACCCACGTCGACTCTTTTTTGTCTTTTACTCTCTACTCAGACCACCCTCGGCTGCCTCCTCTTCTTCCTCTATCTCACCTCAGGACTTTGCTGACTTTTTTAAGGAAAATGTGGAATCCATACGTCAGAACATTCCATCTGTTGCCTCCTCCGCTTCCTAACTCTCCTCCTGCCTTTCTGGACTCTTTTGCTGCTATTTCGGAGGAGGATTTGTCACTGCTGATCTCCTCTTCTCGCTCTACCACCTGCCCTCTTGATCCCATTCCTTCCCATCTCCTAAAACCTCTTACTCCTTCTATAATCTCTATGCTCACACAGATCTTTAACTCTTCCCTCTACTCTGGTACTTTTCCATCCTCCTTTAAACATGCAACCGTGATACCATTGCTCAAAAACAGCAAGCTTGACCCTACCTGTCCTTCTAACTATCGACCTGTGTCCCTCCTGCCTTTTGCATCCAAACTCCTTGAATGTCTTGTATTCTCTCGATTGCTACACTTTCTCAACAACTATTCTCTTCTAGACCCTCTACAATCTGGCTTCCGCACTGCTCACTCTACTGAAACAGCCCTCACTAAAATAACTGATGACCTCAATGCTGCCAAAGACAGAGGTCATTACACTCTGCTCATATTACTCGACCTCTCTGCAGCATTTGACACCGTGGACCACCCTCTACTCCTCCATATTCTCCATACTCTTGGTATTCGTAAAAAAGCTCTATCCTGGATCTCCTCTTACCTCTCCCATCGTACTTTCAGTGTCTCTTTTGCTAACATCTCCTCCTATATCGATCTCTCTGTGGGGGTACCCCAGGGCTCTGTCCTGGGACCCCTTCTCTTCTCTCTTAGCACACTCTCTCTAGGTGACCTAATCACATCTTTTGGGTTTAAATATCACCTCTATGCTGACGACACACAAATTTACCTTTCAACCCCTGACCTTACACCTGCTATACCCTAGACCAAAGTTTCTCAATGTCTCTCTGGAATATCATCCTGGATGGCCATCCGCCGACTGAAAATTAACATGGCTAAAACAGAGCTCCTTATACTTCCTCCCAAACCTGGCCCTACTACCTCCTTCCACAATACTGTTGGAAATACGATCATTCACCCAGTAGCCCAAGCACGCTGCCTAGGGGTCACAATCGATTCCTCTCTCACATTCTCCTCTCACATTCAAAACATTTCTAAAACTTGTCGCTTTTTCCTGCGCAATATCACAAAGATACGCCCTTTCCTCTGCTACTCGTCTGCTAAAACTCTGAGTGAGGCCCTCATTCTATCCCGTTTCGATTACTGCAACCTCCTGCTGTCCGGCCCCCCTGCCTCTCACCTGTCTCCCCTACAATCTGTTCTAAACGCTGCTGCCAGAATCACTCTACTCTTTCCTAAATCTGTCTCTGCGTCTCCCCTCCTGAAATTACTCTCCAGGCTTCCGATCAAATCCCATATCTCACACTCAATTCTCATCCTCACTTTTAAAGCTTTACACTCCTCTGCCCCTCCTTACACCTCATCCTTAATTTCTCGCTATGCACCATCCCGACTCTTGCGGTCTTCTCAAGGATGTCTTCTTTCTACCCCTTTGTATCTAAAGCCCTCTCCCGCCTCAAACCTTTCTCACTGACTGCCCCGCACCTCTGGAATGCCCTTCTCCTCAATACCTGACTAGCATCCTCTCTATCCAACTTTAAGACCCACCTTTAGACAAATTTGCTTAAAGAAGCATATGAATAGCACTGTGGATAATCCTGGACACATGATACATAAAGCTTGGCCCGATGCAGACGCACTTAATAGAATTCCCTCCTACTGTCTCTATACGTTCTCCTACCTACCAATTATATTGTAAGCTCCTCGGAGCAGGGACTCCTCTTCCTTAATGTTACTCTTATATCTGAAGCACTTATTCCCATGACCTGTTATTTATATTATTTGTTATTTATATGATTACAACATGTATTACTACTATGAAGTGCTACTGTATGTACAGTAGAGGCAACGTTTATTCTAACATTTGCCGTAAACTAGCCGGGTTACATTCTGGGTATGTGCTGGGTATGTGCTGGGTATGTTCTGGGCTAGTTTGAGGCACGTTTAAGGCATTTCTGCATTGACTAACGACCCATAGGATTAACACAGCAGGGATCCCTGGCAGTCCAATTCAGTTTGAATGGGACTGCCAGGGACCCCCGCTGTTAATCTGATAGGCCATTAATCAATGCAGAAATGCTGGGGCTAGTTTAAGGAAAGTTTAAGGCATGTATTCAGAATGTACCTGGGTGTTTCCTGTTTTTTTGGGGGAATTGCCACTGGTTTTTGTTCAAATAAGAGTTGCCTCTACTGTATATTTATGGCACTATATAAATAAAGACATACAATACAACCCACAGTTGGATTGGACAAACAAAGTACCCATACAGTGGAGCCCTCAATGTACCAAGTCTTGTATCAGTCCAAGATAACAAATCGCGGTTTAAAGTTTCATAAAGAAGACAAGACTACTCTTCCTGAAATTTATGCTGAGTTCAAAGATGTGTTCGACAAGGTACGCTCCGAGGTTCTTCCCTCACATCGGCATTTTGATTGCCCGATTGATCTTTTGCCACGTTCTGTTCTTCGGAATTCTTTGTCCCCAGCTGTGCTGTCTTTTTCTTTGTTAAAAAGAAAGAATGGTCTCTCTGCCCTTGTATAGACTAAAGGGGGCTTAATAAGATCACTTTGAGAACCGCTACCCCCTACCGCTCATCTCTGATGGGCATTACGAATATTTAGTCATGCCCTTCGGCCTTTGTAATGCTCTGGCAGTATTCCAAGTATTCGTAAGTGAGATTTTTCGAGATCTTCTCAATCTTTTTGTCCTTGTCTATCTTGACGATATGCTCATCTTCTCTAAATCTCTCTCAGAAACATCCATCACATTAAGGTAGTCTTGTCTCGCCTTTGGGAGAATCTACTATACGCCAAACTAGAGAAGTGCCTATTTCACCTGAATTCCATTTCTTTCCTGGGCTATATTATTTTGGACACCTGATTCTCCATGGACCATGCCAAACTCAAGGCAGTGCTAGAATGGCCACAGCCGACCTCCTTGAAAGCAATTCAACGATTCTTAGGATTTGCTGATTGTTATCGCAAATTCATCAAAAAACATTCTTCTACTGTAGCTCCTATTACGGCCTTGACAAAGAAAAGAGCAAACACCTCTTCTGGCCACCTGCAACACTTCAAGCCTTCAAATCTCTCAAAGAAGCTTTTGGCTCCGCACCTATCCTGTGTCACCCATATCCCAAACTACCTTTTACTCTGGAGGTAGATGCCTCTGACGTTGGCGCAGGCACCATTCTTTCTCAAATACAATTCCCTCAGACCAATCTTCACCCCTGCGTTTTTTTTTCTACAAAGTTTTCCTCTGCAGAACAGAATTATGATGTTGGCAACAGGGTGCTCCTCGCTATCAAACTCACACTACAAGAATGGAGGCACCTCTTGGAAGGTACTGAAAATCCCATTTAAATTCTCACAGATTATAAAAACTTGCTGTACATAGAAAACTCCTGTCATCTTGGAGCTCGTCAGGCCCGTTAGTCTCTCTTCTTCTCTAGATTCAATTATCTTATTTCTCATATTCCTGGGTATAAAAACCTGAAAGCTGATGCACTGTCCCGCCAGTTCATTGTCGAGAACAAGTCTGAAGATATATCGGAGACTATCCTCCCTTCCAAATATGTTATTTCCGCCAATTCTTTTGACGTCAGGGATGACATTTTGTCTATTCAAACACACATTCCCGATGGTCTTGAGGTGCCGGATGGTTGTCTATATGCTGCTCCTCAATTTCGTAAGAAGATTCTAGACTGGGGTCATTCATCTAAGTCTGCCGGTCATCCTGAAACCAGAAGAACTTCTGACCTCATCAGACAAACCTTCTGGTGGCCTGTCACGGTGGACCAGTACTTAACAACACTTTTTATATTTTTAGGATTCTCGATTGAACACGACAAGGAGGCAAAATAAATTGTCATATATTTCCTTGATAGACAAACACACAACAGCTTCAGAATACACTTAATACAACACTTACTGGGATGGGGAACCTAAATAAATTGTCCTTTGCAAGAAAACGCAAGAAATGCAGTCTCTGTTTAAAGTCTGTTTGGCTAGATCGCAAGTTGCTAATCTAATAACTCCGCCAAATGAAGGAATTTCATAGAAGTTTGTAAGAATTCGTTCGGGAGTCACCAGGGCTAACGAATTCCAGAGTTTGGGGTGAATCCTTGGTTGCGATGTTATTAACCCCTTGCGTCTTGGAACCGCTACCGCTGTACGTGAACAGAATCTTGTGCAAAGCTTGGTTACGTCATGAATCACACTGGGGATAGCTCGGCGGGCAGTTTTATAGGGTTCACAGACCTATCTCTAACATGCCTGCCCAATCTTTCTGTGGGAAAACGTAACCCACCAATCTCCGATTTGCCTGTAGTTTGCAAAATGGGGCAAAAAGGCTTACCTGTTTGCCCCGCACATGTGTTAGCTTGACACCCATGCGACTTAGCATACCTGGGATTCACCCCTTTACTGGCGACCCTTAGTATGGGGTTTGGCTCCAAGGTGTGAAAGGCTCATGCTGAGTACTGGGATCTAGCACTCAGCAACATCCCGGCCACTTTCACACTTTGGACCTCTGAGTCTTTTCATTCCCGGCACTCCACTAGAGTTAGTCTCCCACTGAACAGGGTGTCTTTGAAGTGTAGGAAAGAAAATACCCTCAGCTCATTCACCCCTGGCATATTTACATGCCAAAGGGATTTTTGCCAGGCTCACAGAAAAAAACTGTTCCTGCCTGTACATTTTAAACTTACAGTATTTGACACTTTATTAAAACAATATGTTCTGGGTGTACCAAAACTGTAATTTTTATGTGTGTGAGTGGTTTATTTATTTAGACTTGCACACCAAAAATTAGAGTGCTAGCTGTCTGCGTCTGAGTTAGCCCACTTAAATGAAAAGCTTGCTGGTGGGAAGCCAAGTTCACCTACTTCTCACGTCAATTGACCCACTTCCCACGGCAATAGACTTTCTGCCTTTCAAGTTACTGGAGGTAACAGGGTACGGATACATTTTATCGGTAAACCACTTCAAATCTAAATGCAAGCCACTTATTCAATTGACTTGCGGTTACAGAGTCGAATGCATGGAAATGGATACCCATACTTCAAACAGACCTCCCAGCGCCACCCACGCTTATTCAATCAGCGCTGGCTAGGGCGCTCACAACGCCATCTTGTGCCTAAAAACAATATTGCACACTTTGCATTTATTTCTATTACTGCAGGCAGGGAGCAGCCTACAAAATGGTGATAAAAAGGCTGGGACAGGGCAAATACATTAGTGTCATGCACATCCTTTTAACCCCATCACTCCCAATATGAGGTGGTGTTAATCAGCCGGGTATAATACCTTTATTAAGGGCATGATTAACCCCACTCTCGCCACATGGCCTACCATGTTAAAGGACATTGAGGAGTTCGTAAATTCCTGTTCTATCTGCGCTCAGGGTAAAACTGCACGCAACAAATCACGGGTCTCTTACGCCCACTGCCAGTGCCAGAACATCCCTGGAGTCATCTCTCTATGGATTTTATTGTCGAGCTTCCTATTTCTAAAGGAATGAATACTATTTTGGTTGTCGTCGACAGATTTTAAAAACAATCTCACTTCATACCTCTCAGAGGCCTACCCATTTCCGCTACCTTAGCAGATATCTTTGTCAAAGAGATTTTTCGTATTCACTGGGAACCACTGACCATAGTATCTGACAGTGGGCCTAAATTCATCCAAATTTTGGCATGCATTCGCCCAAAGAAGTGACATTGCTCTTAATTTTTCTTCAGGGTGTAATCCCCAGATCAATGGATAGATCGAAAAAACTAACCAAACTTTGGAAAAATATTTACAGTGCTTCATTTCCAACGCCCAAGATGATTGGGTGGACCTTCTCTCATGGGCAGAGTTTGCCCACAATTCATTAAGGAACGAATCTACACAACAATCACCATTCTTTATCAATTATGGATTTCACTCGGTACGGCTTCCCATTTCCTCTTCTTCCTCCGGGGTCCCAGCAGCGGACAACAGAATCAATTCTTTACAAGAGTCATGGAAGAGGATTCAGAGGACTCTTGTGGAAACAACTCACAGACAAAAGGTTCCAGCATACCGTCATCGATGCAAGGTGCCCAACTTCAAACCAGGAGACAGGATGTGGCTCTCTCCCATAAATATCAGGCTGAAGACACCGACCCTTAAACTGGCATACATTCCTGGGCCCATTTTCCATTTTGGAGCAAATCAATCCGGTCGCATACCGTTTACAACTGCCTCCTTCTATGAAAATACCTTCAGTCGTTCATGTTCCTCTCCTTAAACCTGTGTTTAAAAGTTCTCTATTTCCTAACACTTCTTATACTCCTAAGCCGTTGTTTGTACAAGGACAAGAGAAGTACTGGTACGAGATACAGTCCATCATCAACTCTAGAATATCAAGGGGATCAATCCAGTACTTGGTCCACTGGAAAGAGTTTGGACCCGAAGAGAGGTCCTGGATACCCCATCACCAAGTACATGCCCCCAGTTTGCTGAGGCACTTCCATGCCAGGTACCCCCACAAGCAATATTGGAGTCATCCTGGGGCCGCTCCTCAAGGGGGGAGTACTGTAAGGAATTGGGGAACACGTCCCCTGCGGCTTGTTCCCTCCTTAGCTCCTGCTGCACAGCATCCTGTTGCAAGAAATCAGAGAGCGCATCCCCTGTGGCATGCTTCCTCCTTACCCCCTGCTGTACTGTCTCCCGCACACCTTGCAGAGCACATGCGCCCACGGAGTTCTTTCAAGGTTACCACAGATCTTGGCTCCACCCCTCCACGTGTGCTGTGATGCATGTGCACCACTCCCCAGCTGCGCGTCAACTCTAATATCTCCCTCACCTTTCTCCTGCTTCTCACAGCCTATCCCTGCCTCCGCAGAGGCTGCTCCTCCACTCCACCCCCTTCTCTCATTGGACTCCTGTTGCAATATATGCTCAGCTCTGTTACTTCCTCTTTGGCTGAGCATAGTTATTGGTAGCCTTGTGTTCCCACATCTCTATTCCTGCCTCATTCCTGTCTGTGTACTAACCTTGTTGCTGCTTGCCTCCCTGTGTACTGGCATGGCTAGACTTTGGACCATTCTGTGGATTACCGACCCCAGCTTGCCTCTGACCTTCTGCTCTTTTCCATCCCCGACCACGGCAAACAGACTATCTACTTCTCTACTGGCTCCAACCCTAGACTACGGCACTTTGGACTCTGACCATTCTCCTGGAACCAACCTACAGTCTTCCTTTTTTCCCCTCCTTACACTGGCGACACACTTTATTCGAGCTCGGCTAGTCCCACGAATTCGGGTATACTCGGGTGTATTGAGGTTTGTGACTGTTTTCTGCCCGAGTGCATTGCGTTATTTTCCAGGCAGGGATTGAAGCATTTTATTCCCACTGGCTGCAATACTGCACAGTATATATATATATACTGCATTACAATTCATGAATTTATGCCATCTGGTAGACACGCGAAGCATTGCAGCCTATTAAATCCTAATCATTATCATTTAACAGATCAGCCGCCCGTCAGCCAGGCATGAACCATGGCTGGGAAGGCAAACGCAACGGGGCTTGTCAGAGGTGAGGAGCGGCGCATTCCAGGTATCTGCCAGGTACATACTGGGTATTTGCTCGAATAAAGTGTGTCACAGCAGTATGCTTATGTACTCAAAATATGTTATTAGTCTTCTTCATTGACTTCATTGACTTCGTCATTGACTTTGTTATTTTCTCTTCTTCTTGAACCACATGCTAATGTGATTATTTACGTTGCCACCTTCTTTCTGCCTAATCTGATATATAGGGGAAAGTAAGGGGAGCACACAAAAAAAGGATACATATCGGTTTATGTAATTCAAGTGAATAAATAGTGCAAGTGGTGTGAAAAGTATCAAAATATGAAATTATACCTAAAGTAAACACAAGGTTTGGCTGGATGCCAGGGGATTCCCATCAGATGTTCATCTATATGTCCAGCTCAGATATGAATCTACCTCATAGGAGAGACAAGCATACAATGGTACAGACGGTATAGACAGAGATTTAATAAGAAAAAAGCTCCCCACTGAAGAGATAGAAGGGACAGCAGGCACTGCTAGGCAATTACTAAAGGCTGGACTGCGCTGAGGTAAAAAGTTATTTATTGACCATATGCAAACAGGAATAAAAGGGAAAGTCCCCCGTAGTAACTCTAACGCGTTTCACCCCTACGGAGCTTTGTCAAAGAGTAATAACTCTCGGTACACAACACATGTAAGTAATGAGCCTAACCATGAGTAAGTAATGAGGTCTAAGGACATTTGAGAGGGTGTCATTAATAATACTACTAGCACATGTAAAATAGAAGACATTAAGTATTAATGACACCCTCTCAAATGCCCTTAGAAAATCAAATATAAACCTCTATGGAATCAATTTTTAATATCTTTTAGCTATATTTTTTCCCTTGTCCCCCACTTGGTTTTAACAATTTTTTTTTTATATGTATACAGTATGTTTATTCACTAGTATGATATAATTTTTTCTAATTTTATTATCACTGCAGTATTATGGTTGATTTATTTGTTCACGTTTTTTATTGCTTATGTTTTTTCCTGTTATTCTTGTTTGAGTAGCTGGGTTCTGATTGGGGTGGCTGGTCTGTACACCGGAGCTCCTTGAGAAAGCACCACAGTAGGCGTGAAACATGTGGGAGAGTAGTTAGTATTGTCTGTTTTTTTGTTTTTTATGTAGTCCATTAAAGTATACCTTTTTAACCCCTTTTTTGCTGGTGAGTGCCTACTTTTTGTATCATGGAGCGGCTGGAATTTTGATTCTTACCTTGTTCTATTGCTGTGTATGAGAATCTGCTTCACCACCGGATGCCTGGAGGAGACGCTTTTGGCAGCGTCAGGGCAGCTGCAACAAGAAAGGATGATCAAGGCGGCGTAAAGTAAAGGGTATTACACGCCGGGCATAGCCAGGGTAAGGGGGACGTTAGTGACTGCACCTCACAATTGGTTGTCCCCCCCTGTGTCCCCTCCTTGTCACCATTATTTATCTGAACACAGAAAACTGCAGCCCCTTAATCCTTTATTTTCCGGTGTCAACTCCTATTATCATTTTACTACTGCCTAAAGGCTTTATTTCCAACCTCCTGGAGTTTTGACACAGTTTTTTCTTTGTTTAGTATATATTGTCTAATTGTTATTGGATAAAATTAGACGAAGCAATCTTTTACTTATAAACAGAGCACTACCCAATTACTGTACTTGAATTTTATATGTATACATATCACCAGGAAATGTATTAATAAGAGTTATGTTGCCAGATTGATTTTGATTTTATCAGTTAGATTACACTCTCACACTTTGTCTGTTGAATATTGTTCTAATGTTTGCAACTATGTATGTTGTGCTTTTATTTAACACTTCTGCAAACGCGAGTCCGAATTAGGGTAACAATTAAGGGGTTTCAATTAAGCCTTTATTTACTTTTGTTTATTTGATGACCCACATTTAAGCTTCCATAATATCACTGTAATTAAAAATGGAAGTTGCCACGCTATAAAAGGAAGCCCACACTCAACAACCCACATGAACCTGACGAAGCACCGTTGGCTTGCGAAACGCGATGTAGTTTTCTAGAATTCCCCGGCTACAGTCCTACTCACCGGATGCGGGAGCAGTTAACTGCAGCGAAGCACGAAAGGAAGCTGCGGCCAGCCAGAGTATGTGTTTTTTTACATGTAAGTGCATTGTCACTTTACTTTTATCAATAAATTGCATTTTTAACAAATTTGGCTGTCTGTCGCCCCATTGTGGTACTCTGGGAGGACGTGAGATGTCCGCTACTTCATCCCATTGAGTGTGGAGGGACTACAGAACCAGACATATTAAGATTTCGATGTGAAAGCCACTCACACATGGCCGTGTGAGTGATATATTTTTATTATTTCAATCCCTCATCCATTCCGTAACTCACCCGTTCCTCCCTTATTCCCCATTCCCTCCCTTCCCCTCCTTCCCCCCCTTCCCTCGCCCTGCATCTTATTCTGCTGATATCTTATGTGAATTTATTGAATATTAATAGTGGTATCTGATAGTACTCATCAATCATAGCTATTTCTAGTAGTACATATTTTTGACTGAACTTATTATCCCTTCGTTTACGCTCACAGAACATTGTGCCAAATCTAATTACACCTGATCCCAGGTGAAGGGAGGTGTGGCAGTGAATTAACCTCTTAACAACCTAAAACTGAACTGGTAAAAGGATACTGAGGAAGCCATACATTGTGGTTAAATGCGTAGACGTAAACAAGAGACAGCACACAGCATATATTCCCCTTACTGTTCAGGAGGTTGCTGTCTAGCCTGTCACGAACATCAGCTGCAGCCCAAGGTATCCTCCGTTGATGTCACATTGAAGCATCATGCGTAACATCACTTTAGGGTACGGACAAAGAGAGAGGATGCCATCAATAGCAGACAGCATAAGAAGTAAGATGCCAGTAAGAAGTAAGAAGTAAGATGCCACTCAGGTACCCAGGAGATCAAACTTCACCAGCAGTGGTCACATTAGGTGGAATACATCATCTCCCTCTCCATCCAACGGTCCAGAGAGACTACCATTATGAAGGGTCGATCCGCTAAATTGGGTTGCAAAACAAGATTTCAATACACCACGTGATTACATTGTTTATATTTTATTAATTGAATGCCTTCTTTTACTGGTATTTAATATTCTTATAATGTATTTTATGCTATGTACTGTAGCACACCTCTTCTTTCTTTTGATGGGGTAGATGCCCCAGGGAAAGTGGTTAAGCCTTCTGGGTGAGTAACGAGAGGGGTTTAAACCCTTAATTACCATCATGGTTAATACCGCTAAAGTGATTAAGGGGTTACAGGCCAGTTGTTATTTTATTTTTATTTTACTGTTGGTGCCCACTTAAGATGCATAGGACTAAAATGACGAGAACAACCTTATTTTTAATGGGAAAATATGCTACTATCCAGATCTGGATAATAGAAATTTTGCCCATTACTGTACTGTGTGTGCTGGTGGGGAGGGATTTTTGGAGGTAGATGGGTGCCCATTCATTGCCATTGGGGTTATCTGTGCTCCCATTGAGGACATAGGTAACCCCAGTGGAAATAAATGGGTGTATTGGCTAGTGTTTTTTGTTGTATTGTATTTTAGTGTTTATTTTATTGTGGGGTTTTTTTGTATCACAAATGGACAAAATTGTTATAAGCCATTTGGCTACTAGTGCTTTTGTCAATTTGTGTGTGTTGATGATGGTAGAGGGGGTGTGGCATGGGGGAAGTGGCCATGTGGCAGGTGATCAGGGCTACTTGGAGGGTTACGGGATGGGTTAACCCCTTCATTAATGGTTACAACCGCTAAGGTAATTAAGTGGTTAACCAATCCTGAAATCCTCCCGGGTTGCCTAATCACCGTCCCTGGGGCAACTACAGTACACCCTTCACCCACCCCATTAAAACACTAGTAAACAATTAATTACCTTAGAGGTAGTAATCGCTAAGGTAATTAATGGGTTACGTATTTTAATGGTTGCGCATCCACTCTTATAGGGCAGAAGAGGGAGACACCTTCAACCTCAAAGGTATACTGTAAGTAAAACATTTGCTAATTTACTATGTTATGTGTTTAACTGTATGTAGTTTACTGTATTTGAATGGGCAAAAGTGCTAGTAGCCATATTTGGCACTGGTTTTTCTTGAAGAGTCTCTCTATGATGCAAGTATCTTTGTAACACTCCCATGGAAGAAAGCAAACTGTCTACAGTGAGAAACTATCAGCATAAGCTACCTAATCTTGGGAGACAATTCTGTTCTAAGAGGCCAAATAGGCACAGTGTATCCATTAATAGCGTAATGATGTGGAATTAACAAGACAGAACATGCAATGCACTTTGGAACAGATAAGAATCCTATAAGTTCCTTTGGAACAGATAAGAATATCCTTTTTGACTGTGCCATCTCTCGGGTTACACTTGAGCACCTTACTTTTTAAAAACATTGAATTGTCCATCTACTGTACTTGCTCCATTTCTGACTGGAGAAGATTTTATAATTTGATAAATGTTAAGTTTTTAACAGAATTATGTTCCCCTTCACTGATGAGTTGTCTTTTGATGTACTGTATATACAGTATATGGTCATGTCTGTTGATTTCCATAATGCACTTTATAATTGTCTTGTTAGTGTAGAGGTGGGACAACACTCTCATAGTTTCCAAGGGTTTTTGTCTAGGGATGTGACCAGTAAGTTTCTATTTAAAAAAATTAGTGATTATCTCATTATGATCTGTAGTGAGTTGTCTACTGACAAAGGCAGTCACGATCAGAAGTCCTGGTGGAAGTGAGGAAGAACTGCAGGATATGAGCAGGAAGGACCCTAGTTCAACTCCCCTCATGGACGTCTCTGACACCTTGCAAATTAGCAGCAAAGTTATTGAAGCTACTAGAATAGGCCCCTATAACACTTAAATCATTTTCAGTTAAATAATAGAATGTGCTATAAAAAAAAACTTGCACATCACCTGAATGATGGGTCAAAGATACATGTCATCATATATTAAAGAAAGCCTTGAATGAGCGATTTATTAATAAACTGGAATTTAATTTTTTGAAGATTGTCATCCAAATGTGCCCACTCTCTATGTTATTGACAAGATGCACAAATCCATTAGAAATTCTCTGGGTCATCCTATTGTGGCTGGGATTGAAAGTGGCACAGAAAAAGTGAGCTGCTATGTAAATTAAGTATTAAGACCTTTCCTATTAAGTCTACCTCAAAGATTCTACTGATGTTCTTTAAAGAATAGGTGTTCTTCATGTAGGCATTAATGTAATACTGGTGAAATTGGATGTGAAATCCTTACATATCTCCATAACCTATAAGGTGGGGTTGAGAATGATTGAGATCTTTTTGGACACAATAGGATTTCATTTCAAAATGCATAATTCCTTTGTTCTTGTTTTTGATGGTAAATATTATTTACAGATGCAGGGAACTGCCATGGATGCCATTTGTACACCAATCTACAAATTGGGCTGGTGGGACAAACCTGGGCCATGGGACAAACAGTCCGTTTTTGGCATAGATAACTTTGTGGCACACATGGTATTCGAACTGAGATATATTGATGATATATTTATGATCTGGAAATGGACTTCTGATGAGCTGAGTTCTTTTGTAAGTCTTTTGAATAGAAATTACCTTAATTAAAGCTTACTCATAAAATTGGTAAGGAACAAATAGTATTTTTTGATCTTTCCATCAAGATATGTGACAATGTGACTGTAACAGACTGCTTTTGTAAACCTACAGCTACAGTACTAACATCTTATTAAGGGCAACTGCCAGACCTTTAAAAGAGATATTCTGGTTGGACAGTTTGTTCACTTACAAAGTACTCTACCTTAGATGTATTTGAACTTCAAGCAAAATAATGATTTGCTTGATTCCTTGAAAGAGAAAACACAAAAAAATGTATTAAAAAAGGATATCGTAGATTCATATGTACAGAGAGGCTATCCTTTATAGTAAAGAAAAATGTAACAAACAAAGTTCTGTAAGATGTAATAGTAAATACAGGCATACCCCACATTAACATACGCAATGGGACCGGAACATGTATGTAAAGTGAAAATGTACTTAAAGTGAAGCACTACCTTTTCCCACTTATCGATGCATGTACTGTATTGCAATCGTCATATACGTGCATAACTGATGTAAATAACACATTTGTAACAGGCTCTATAGTCTCCCCGCTTGCGCACAGCTTCGGTACGGGTAAGGAGCCGGTATTGCTGGTCAGGACGTGCTGACAGGCGCATGCGTGAGCTGCCATTTGCCTGTTGAGTGATGTGTACTTACTCACGAGTGTACTTAAAGTGAGTGTCCTTAAACCGGGGTATGGCTGTATGCATTCCTTTGGAAGTAATTAATGAATTCACTCAATAAATATTGTTATATATTAACATAGGACAATTACCTTAAAAGGATAATAAGGAATTACCCACAAATGGTAGCCAAACGTTCACAGATTTTGAAAGATATTTTGGTGAATATTTTTTAAGTGTGTAAATCCTGTGTAAACAAAATTCCAATTACAGGGAGTTAAACATGTTGTCACGTCAAGCTTGTACATTTATGGAGGTAACAAAATATTGTCCAATTCCTGGTAAACCTGAAAACAAAAAAATGAAAGCTTTTAATTGTAGAAGTGATGGGGTTATATATATATATTTAGAAATGTCAATGCCAAATAGTCTATATAGTGAAAACATTTAAGGAACTGCGGAGGAGAGTTTTGGAGCAGAAAAATAAAATTCTAAAATCACTATAACAAGCATTGTAGCAAGCCACTACAATTAAGTACAGTATATGGTAGATTAACAGCGGGTTTGCATGTTTTTGCTATTGAGAGGGTTCATTTGGGTTGTAGCAGAAGGGATTTAGATAGGATCCAATTTCACAACTAAAATAGATGGATGATTATCAATCATCAATAGTTGTATTCCTTGGGGTATGAATGAAGAGATCAAATATGTGTGCTTCCTATAATGAGGGTTTATTTATAGGTCTCCTAAGGGGTCACAGGAACCAAGTTTCACAATTTGCACTTCACAGATTGTAATAGTTGTAATGTCAGTGTATAACTTGTCACTATCCTTAATACACAAATAAGTACTACTTTTGTACTTTCTGCTCTCTTTTTTGACAGTCTCTATAACACTTGGACCTTCTCATAGACGTCCTTCCATTTACACACCTCTGTGTTGAGACTCCGTATCTCCTAGAGCAAAACTTCTAGCTCAATGTTGAGAGTGTAAAGCTCTTTTTGAAAAACTTGAAGATTAGTACTGAGACTGCTAACCTCTTTTTGACAGACTTCCGGCTCTGTACTGAGACTGTGAATTTCACTATGTGTGTGTTATGCCAGTGCTGCCCGCAGACCATACCGTCCCCTATGCCAAAGGGGGAAGTAGGGATACACGCACCCGCAGCAAAGGGAGCGAGTCTGGAGTTTGGTGTTAAGCATTGCCAGGCCAGATATAAGTAACGTAGACAATACTTGCCGGTACCGGGTATAGGAGTAGAATAGTGATTGCCTTGCCGAGGTGAGGGAGCAGAGAGATGAGGAAGGTTGAAGTCCAAGCCGTGATCATGGGATGCCAGAGAATACGTAGTCCAAGGAGAGAAGAAGTCGGGAGCCAAAGGGTGTAGTCGTACGAGCTGTGTCAAAACCTGTAGTAACCGAGAGTACACCAAACACATCCATACAGAGACTATGTCGAGCGATGAGTGAGGGCTCAGAGATGCTAGATAAGGCTGGGCTGACAAGCAGGGATTGAGGCGGGTCAGGACTACTGCAGGGAGCCTCTCAGGATAGGTGTGGCTGATACAACCCAGGTGAGCACTGGTAGCAATCTGATTACACCCGTGCGGTGTACGGGGGCGAAGCCTCATAGCAGGAGTGGAAGTAGAAGAGAGAATGCTGGGCGTGCGCTCTGTAAGCTGTGTGTGCATGCAAGCAGTGTTGGAGGAGGACACACATGTGCGTGCGGGACGGAGGACCCGCGCCTGCCACTGAGAAGTAGGAGGAGCGGTGGGGCCACCGAGGGAAGGGGCCCTGCGGCGATGGAGGAGATGATGCCCCATGGAGGCAGGTAAGTGGAGGTTGCGCTGCACGCCCTGAGTCTCCCTGAGGGTAGTCTGGGTGTTGTGCGGACGGCGCTGAGAAATCAGATTCCTAACAGTGTGACTCCCAGTTCTGCACAAACTGTGAAATTCCTTTTTAGAGATTTCCAGTTCTGTGCTGAGACTGCTGACCTCCTAGTGAGAGACATGCAGCTCTATGCAGAATATGAACCTCATTCTGAAAGTTTCTATCTCTATCCTGAGACTGCTTATTTTCTGGCGAGAGACATCCAGCTCTACAGTATGTTGAGAGTATGAACCTCTTTCTCAGATATCTCCAGCTTTGTACAGAGACTGTGAAACTCTTTCTAGGAGACTTCCAGCTCTGAAATGAGACTGAAAACCTCTTTCTGAGAGACTTCAAGCTCTGCACTGAGGCTGGAAAACTGCTTATGAAAGTTTTCTAGCTCTTTGCTGAGACTGTGAGACCACCACAGACCATGTATAGTATTGATTTAAAGAGCACCTCTCGAGGTAGAGGGCCCTCTTTTTAGCCTCCTCATACTGTAGTTCTGCTTCTAGTCAACAATTACTCCTTCAGAGCGGCTCTGTTTCTCGATCATGGTGGTAATAATAGCATTCGCCATCTCCAGCTCAGTCATGAGTTCCTCCAAGTCACTATGCAAGCACCGCTCTGTGTTCAACACAGTGCAAGGAAAGTATACACTATTTGGATGTATTATTATATATTGATACAGACTCACAGGTCCAAACTGATTTATATATCAAAGAGAACAGTAGGAATACCTATTTAAGAGCAGATAGTGGGCATCCACCAGCTCTTCTAAAAGGAATTGCCAAAGGGCAATTCCTACGATTAAAAAGACTGTGCTCTGATCAATATTCTTTTGAAATTCAGGCACGGGACCTCATCTCTAGATTCATTTCCAGAGATTATAACAAATCAGATCTAGAATTGGCATTTCAACATGCAAATATGTTTAATCGATCTGATCTGTTAATTAAGAAAAGTAAAAGTAAAAAAACCTTGGCATAGAAATGTTGAACACCATGGTGCAGATCTGATCAAGGCTTCACCATTATTTACCACCCAGTATAATCGTTAAGCTATAAAAATTAAAACTATAATTAAAAAAAATACTGGGATATATTGAAATTGGACAAAAGTTTGACACCATGGGTATCACAGGGTCCCCGATTCGTCTTTACTAAAGTGAAAACAATAGGTTCTAGGATCTCTCCTAGTCTCTTTGATTCTAGAAAGACTCGTCCGAAATTCATTATCCCTATTGGTTCATTTAAGTGTGGAAAATGTTCCATATGTTCATATACTGTATGCATCAGATCAAAACTATTAAAAATGTTAATACGAATCAGACACGTAGGATTTAGTCCTTCCTTAATTGCAACACCTCTTATGTTGTATACTTAATACGCAGTGCATGCGGCAAGGGATATGTTGGCCGTACTATTCAACCTTTAAGATCTAGAATATTAGAGCATCTCAGGTCTATTAGACACAATGATTTAAGGTTCCTGTGTCTCGCCATTGGACTCAGTGTATTAGGCAATTCATAGACATTCACTTTCTTTGCTTTAGAACACATTCCTCCACATATTAGAGGAGGCAATAGGATAGTTCAATTGAACAGATGGGAGATGTTTTGGATAGCCTCATTAAGAACATTGGCACCAGATGGCATAAATGAGGATTGGGAACTACATCAATTTTTGTAGGGGCTCTCTGTGTAAATTTAATTTATCATTGCTCTCTTTACATCAATATTAGAGGTATAATGACATATATACATTTAGACATTTTTTGTGTCTTTTTTAGATAGTGTGAGACCACACTTTGATATATTCCATTCTATTAATATTGATATATCAATACATGTAGACATGCAGTATTAAAAATCATTAATTATTAATTTTGAAACTGATTTTTTCTTTTTGGTATTTTGGTTGTCACTATATGGTATTATTTTCCTGGTTCAGCTTATGAGTTTAATAATCTTTATATATATTTATATTGTTTTTATTTTTATTCTTTTCACATACACTTTGTCTCTTTTGCAATTGTGTATATATGTCTTTTTTGTTCGTTGTTTAGTTTTCATTTGATTATACAGTATTTTGTTATGTTTAGTATATTTTGTTATGTTTAGTGCGTTACTGCTGTGATTTCATCGTGGGATTCCCTCATCCCTCTCATTCGTCCCTCCAGCCTTTGTTTTCCATCCAGGCACTTCTGTGTGTTCCACTGTGATTTTTGCACGGGCATACCTTAACGACATACCCGTGTTTAGCGGGACGTAGGAAAGTCACTAGTTCATGTAACAGCGGTACTGAACAGAATTAGGGAAGCAGGGCTCATATTGAAACCCACCAAGTGTTTAGTTTGTATGTAAGAAGTTTTGTACCTAGGGTACAGGGAGGGTGGAGGGCACCTCAATCCTGAACCAGTGAAGGTTGAGGCTATTTTGAAACACTGACAAGACTGTAACAATGGTATTTGGGACCAAGACTAAATTTGTAAAGCTTCCAGTGACTGAGCTCCTGATTAGAACCAACGCTAACACCACCCTAACACCTGTCACTAGTTTTAAATACCTGGGCTTATGGTTTGACTCCCACTTAACATTCAGGATGCACATTGAAACCCTGACAACCAAGACCTATGCCAAACTAGGGGTACTTTACAGGAACAAATCCTCCCTAAGTCTCCTGGTCAGAAAGCGTATCGCACAGCAGATGCTAATGCCAATTATTGACTATGGAGACATAGTATATGGCTCGGCTCCTCAAACCCACCTTAGCAAACTTGACACCCTCTACAATTCAATTTGTCATTTTGTTCTCCAATGCAACTACAACACACATCACTGCGAAATGCTCAAAGAACTAGATTGGTCAACACTAGAGTCTAGGCGCAAAGTTCACCTTTCCTGTCTTGCCTTTAAATTCTTCATGGGCAAGCTACCCAGCTACCTGAACAAGCTCCTCACCCCTACCACTTGCAGCACTTATCACCTGAGATCAGACTCCAAAAGACTATTCATGGTCCTAAAGCTCAACAAAGTATCCGGACATTCCTCCTTCTCCTACCGTGCACCCCAAAACTGGAACAACCTACCAGAGACTCTCACATCCACCACCAGTTTAAGTTCTTTCAAATCTAAGGCTGTCTCACATTTTAACCTGGTCTGTAACTGTTTTATACGCTCATAATATATATTTTCTTTAACTGTGCACGCAATGTCTTGTATATAATGTATACCCTGTTCATTTATGTAACTGTACTTGTAACCATGTATTATTTGTTTTACTCTGCGCCCAGGACATACTTGAAAACGAGAGGTAACTCTCAATGTATTACTTCCTGGTAAAATATGTTATAAATAAATAAATAAATAAATAAATAGTGCAGTGGCCAGTCCCCAAAACTAAGAAGCAGGTTATGGCTTTTTTAGGCACCACTGGCTACTATAGGAAGTTTGTCCCACAGTACAGCGCCATGGCTAAACCCTTGACAGTTCTGACACAGAAGCGACTCACAGTTCTGGTAGCCTGGTCTCCTGCCTGTGAAACAGCATTTTAGGCACTCAAGACAGCAGTAGCCAGCGCACTAATCCTTGCAACCCTTGACTATGCAAAAAGATTTTTGGTGCAGACCGATGCCTCTGATTATGGTATCAGTGCTGTACTCAGTCAAGTGGGGGATGAGGGGGGAGAGCATCATGTGGTGTACCTGTGCAGAAAGTTACTGCACAGGGAAGTGGCAATTGAAATGGAATGTTTGGCCATTGTATGGGCTCTTAGAAAACTGCAGCCCTATTTGTATGGCCGGACATTCCCTGTGATCACTGACCACAATCCCTTAAGTTGTTTACAAAGGGTGGATGGGGAAAATGACAAGCTCCTTCACTGGAGTCTTGCCCTGCAAGAATTTTACTTTACCATCCAGCACAAAAAAGGCAGTGAGCACCTAGAACTCTCTCTAGGTGACCTAATCACATCTTTTGGGTTTAAATATCACCTCTATGCTGACGACACACAAATTTACCTTTCAACCCCTTACACCTGCTATACAGACCAAAGTTTCTGAATGCCTCTCTGGAATATAATCCTGGATGGCCATCCGCCGACTGAAACTTAACATGTAAAAAACAGAGCTCCTTATACTTCCTCCCAAACCTGGCCCTAATACCTCCTTCTTATTACTATTGGAAAAATGATCATTCACCCAGTAGCCCAAGCACGCTGCCCGAGAGTCACACTTGATTCCTCTCTCTCATTCTCCTCTCACATTCAAAACGTTTCTAAAACTTGTCGCTTTTTCCTCCGTAATATCACAAAGATACGCCCTTTCCTCTGTTATTCGACTGCTATAACTCTGACTCAGGCCCTCATTCTCTCCCGTCTTGATTACTGCAACCTCCTGCTGTCGGCCTTCCTGCCTCTCACCTTTCTCCCCTACAATCTGTCCTAAACGCTGCTGCCAGAATCACTCTACTCTTTCCTAAATCTGTCTCCGCGTCTCCCCTCCTGAAATCCCTCTCCAGGCTTCCGATCAAATCCCATATCTCACACTCAATTCTCCTCCTCACTTTTAAAGCTTTACACTCTTCTACCCCTCCTTACATCTCAGCCCTAATTTCTCGCTATGTACCATCCCGACTCTTGCGTTCTTCTCAAGGATGTCTTCTTTCTACCCCATTTGTATCTAAAGCTCTCTCCCGCCTTAAACCTTTCTCACTTTCTGCCCCGCACCTCTGGAATGCCCTTCCCCTCAATATCCGACTAGCACCCTCTCTATCCACCTTTAAAACCCACCTTAAGACACATTTGTTTAAAGAAGCATATGAATAGCACTGGATAATCCTGGACACATGACACATAAAGCTTGGCCCCCTGCAGACGCACTTACTAGAATTCCCTCCTACTCTCTCTATATGTTCCCCTACCTACCAATTAGATTGTAAGCTCCTCGGAGCAGGGACTCCTCTTCCTTAATGTTACTTTTATGTCTGAAGCACTTATTCCCATGACCTGTTATAAATATTATTTGTTAGATATATGATTACAACATGTATTACTACTGTGAAGCGCTATGTACATTTATGGCGCTATATAAATACATACAATACAATACATGGAAATGCAGATGGACTTTCACTCCCGGACAGTCCCAGTGAACCAATATCCTCAAGATGTGACAGGCCAGTTAAACCACTGGATGAGGCGGTCGTAACACAGACAGCCATTTGAGTAGGGGTGGTGTGACAGTGAATGGGTTAACAAGACTCATAAATAAAGGTCAACCCACTTGCTTAACCCTGACCCATGTGTTAGGGTCTTAGCGTGTCAGATCAGGGACCCAGGTGTCGAAAATGTATTACTGCAACTATATAATAATTTTGTGACAATAAAGATTTATGTGACTTTTGCCTTTACTGGGGTATTGGGATCAGGAGATTTCTAGGCTGTAAGGTTCAAGATGGGTTTGTCAGAGAATGTCTTTACAGAATGTGGCTATGTATCAAGGTTCCAAAATTATGGGATACCCCAAAAGTTGTATCTGGGGATTGAGTGACATTCTCAGATACAGCCAAGCACATTACTCCGCCAAGCTCTGACTCTGGAAGCATTATTACGTCTCACCGCCAGGATCTCTGCTGCAGCATCATCCAGACAAGGTAAATGGGTATGAAGGGGTTAAACTATATCTGCAGCTATTCACAAAATCCCTAGTTTAGCAGGGGTTCCCAAATATAGCAGAGATACCCAGATACATGCCCAGGTACACTGCACCTTGTGTAGGGGTTCAGGGGCTGCCCCAGCTAGTTTAAAAATCTGAGCAGGTTTTACTGTGTCTAAAGATTTTAAACGTATTTTCTCATGTGTACCAAGAATGAGGCTAGTGATTGTGGGGAATATATACACTCACTCCATCCCTGACACAAGAATAGCTTAGCACACATAACTTTTAGCACACAGAAAAAGGACACAATATATTTTATTAAATGTTTATAGTTTAATGTGTATATATTCGTAACCTGTATATGAACTAAGGGATTTTCTAAATCATGGATTCCGGCCAGCCCTGATGGCAACCAAGCTTGGTGCCTCTGTGTCTGTGCAGAGTCTGTACTTGAGAGCCTCAGGGATGCCAAGGTGTTAGAACAGGAGGGGTACTGCAGTTCTGCTTGAGTAACCACATCCTGGGCTAACACAAGGCTATCCGGCAACCATTTGCCCAACCCCAGACTCTGTGGAACCTGGACAGCGGTTGGGCTCAGTATGGAAAGAGGCAGAGGTGCCAGGTTGGTGCATGCCCCTTTTGCAGACTAAGAAAAGGTGCCCTCTCGGATTTAAAACCCAGCAAATTGGTGATTGGCTGGCAGGAGAATTCTCACACTCTGATAGGCTGTTCAGGTTAGTGAATGGAAGCCTGAAAGCCTTAAGAGAGCTTGCAGGCAATGAGAAGCGCAGATTTCAAGCGCCAAACCAACAGCGGCAAATTCAAAGATGATCAGAACTGAATAGATGCAAGCCGGCAAAGATTTTCAAGTCAGAATAGTTTCTATGTCCAGCCTTAAAGAACGTAGTGGCCGCGGTGAAAACGGATTTATTCGTTAGCCCCATTCCCAGTATGTGTGTCTAACTTGAATTGTGTAACTTTGTGTGCCTATCTTCTATGAGAAATAAATTCCAATTTATTTAACCATCCTGTTTTGCTCAATCAATAATTCCGGTAATTAAAAGGTGTTAAGAAACCTGGTCTCCCGTAACAGGGAAGGAGGGAGAAAGAAAGGAGTATAGAGAGAGACATATGAGTAAAGCGGTAATTTGGGATAAACAGTATACTGCTTACATGCAGTATGATGTAAAATGTAACTCTAACTCTCAATCAATATACAGTATACTATTACTAAATTACACATATTGTATTAAAAAAATTACTACTATGGTCACTTGTCCATCGACATTAAATTGCTGTGTGATTTTGAATCACACTTTATCATCAATTATGCACATGCAATTCACTAGTATACATTTTGTCCACTACTATAAGAAACAGTTCACCTGTATTAAATAAAAACATTTTAAGCAATTACATTGTTAGGGTACTTTATTAATCTGTATCACATACTGTATGGAGTCAGATTTTCTATTCAGAACTTTAATGCATTCGATCAGTTTCTAAAAAAATGAACGTATTCAGAGAATACGCCCTTTTTGTCTCAGATTTCGCTCGGATTTGTAGATGTGTTCCGTAGCTTGGTTTGGAATTTAACTCAAACATTGAATTATCAACATTTTCTACTTTGAGTTCTTCTCAAAACAAAAGTCTTGAGCTGTTCTTGAAGTTCAAATTGAATATCCTTAAAAAAAACATAAATAACAATTGTGGGAACTAATGACCAGTAAACTCATACCTGTAATATACAAATCACAATGAGAAAAGCAGAAGGTAGAAGAAAAGTCACATACTGTAAATTAAGGTTTACTGATGCCATTGTGAGTTTTTTGTAAATGCTTCTTCAGTGTAGTCTGATAACATTTATCTGTTCTGTACTGAATTTGGTAATATCAAACAATGTAGAAGTAATAACAAATATTCAAGTCCTGGAACATTTGGGTAACAGTGATCATAACATGGTCTCATTTGAAATAAATTATCAAAAAACAGAGTACTTGGTTCAACAAAGACCTCAAACTTTGGATAGACAGATTTTAATAAACTGAGGTCTAATCTACAAGTAATACATTGGGATGATGTTTTTGCAGGGAAAAATGAAGAAGATAAATGGTCAGTCTTTAAAACATTGTTAGAAAAGCACACTTATCAGTGTATACCCCTTGGTTATATGTATAAATGAAATAATTCAAAACCAATGTGGCTAAATAAACTGGTAGGGGAGGAAATGGACAAGAAGAGGAAGGCATTTAGATTCTTTAAATCAGAAGGGACGGAGACATAATGTCAGAATTATAAGGAATGTAACAAAAATTGCAAAAGGGCAATCAAATTAGCAAAAGGGGATAATGAAAAAAAGATTGCAATAGAAAGTAAGGTCAACCCATAAAAGTTTTTTAAGTACCTTAATAACAAAAAAATGAGAAAAGAAAATATAGGATCCTTTCAGTGTGAGATGGGTAGGCAGATTATTGGAGATTAGGAAAAAGCAGAGAGGTATTAAACACATTCTTTGCCTCTGTGTTTACCAGGGAAGAATCAATTTCAATAGTAGTGCCACAGGAGGAAGCCACAACCTCCATATTAATGAACAATTGGTTAACTGAGGAAGAAGTTCATAAGCGGCTTAAAAAAAATAAAAGTACATAAAGCACTTGGCCCTGTCAGCATACTGTACATACAACAGCTCTCAAGGAGTTAAGTTCACTAATACCCAAACCATTATATTTATTATTAAAGGACACCATTTCCACAGGCTCAATACCACAAGATTGGCGTACATCAGATGTGGTGCCTATATTTAAAAAGGGAGCTAGATCATACCCGGGGAATTACAGACCTGTAAGCCTGACTTCTATAGTGGGGAAACTACTTGAAGGTTTAATACAGAAAACAAAATTATTATTAATAGTCAGCATGGATTTATGAAGGATAAATCATGCCAAATAACCTTTTTTGTTTCTTTGAGGAGGTAAGTAGGAATTTAGACCAGGGTAATGCAGTTGATATGGTCTACTTAGATTTTGCAAAGGCTTTTGATACGGTTTCACACAAGAGGTTGGTGTACAAAATAAAGAAAATTGAACTCAGTAATAATATATGCACCTTGATTGAAAACTGGTTTAAGGACAGACAACATAGGGTTGTCATAAATTGAACTTTTTCAGGTTGGGCAATTTGTGAGTGGAGTACCTCAGGGATCGGTACTGAGACCCCTGCTTTTTAACTTGTTTTTTTTAATGACCTTGAGGTTGGCATCAAGAGCAAAGTATCCATATTTGCTGATTATACTAAATTGTGTAAGGTAGTAGAATCAGAGCAGGATGTAATTTCTCTTCAGAAGGACTTGGAGAGACTGGAAACGTGGGCAGGTAAATGGCAGATGAGGTTTAA
The DNA here is from genome assembly GCF_040206685.1 of Ascaphus truei. NCBI lineage: Eukaryota > Metazoa > Chordata > Amphibia > Anura > Ascaphidae > Ascaphus > Ascaphus truei. The sequence goes on from NC_134483.1 coordinate 481,104,640, forward strand.
TACAGATAAATGTAAGGTTATGCATTTGGGATGAAGAATAAAAAGGAGAATTACAAATTAAATGGGGATAATTTGGGGGAATCCTTGATGGAGAAGGATTTAGGAGTGCTTGTAGACAGCAGGCTTAGCAATAGTGCCCAAAGTCATGCAGTAGCTGCAAAGGCAAACAACTAGAACTAGAGAGAGTGCAGAGAAGAGCCACCAAATTAATAAAGGGGGTGGGCAATCTAACTTATGAGGAGAGGCTTGCTAAATTAGACTTACTTACATTAGAAAAGAGGCGTCTAAGAGGGATATGATGACTATATTCAAATATATTCTGGGAAAATACAAGGAGCTTTCAAAAGAACTATTCATCCCATGGGCAGTAAAAATGACTCAGGGCCATCCCTTAAGGTTGGAGGAAAGGAGATTTTACCAGCAACAAAGGAAACGGTTCTTTACAGTAAGGGCAGTTAAAATGTGGAATTCATTACCCATGGAGACTGTGATGGCAGATGTACTAGATTTGTTCAAAAGAAGGTTGGTGTAAGGAATCCGCTCCGCGGTTTACTGGTTGCCTTATCTTGCAGACCGGTGCAGTCCTGGAACTCTTCACCTGATATTACTGCAGCCTGGATTCACTCACCAAAGCTATACTGCCACACACTCCCTCTGGTATCTACTGCAGCTGTGCAATCTATCACTGCAATCCAGCCTTGTATTCACTTATTGGAGCAGGACCTTCACACCCCCCGCCGGGGATTGGTCCGCTGACCTTTAAGTACTATGTTCCCACAATGCTCCCTGCCGAGCATAGTCCTTACCGGATGTCACTACCTGTTCTGCCACAAGCTCCTGCTTGTTCTCCTGTGCTGAAGCGGAGGTTCCGTCCTGCGTCCTTCAGCTTCCTTCAAGCTCCCGCTTGTTCTCCTGTGCTGAAGTGGAGGTTCCGCCCTGCGTCCTTCAGCTTCCTGTTCTCCTGTGCTGAAGCAGAGGTTTCGTCCCTGCGTCCTTCAGCCTCCTGGATTCCTGCACTGAAGCGGAAGTTTCGCTCCTGCGTCCTTCAGTCTCCTGGATTCCTGCACTGAAGCGGAGGTTTCCCTGTGTATCTACAGCTTCCTGGTTCCTGGGGCCTACTCTTTCCCTAATCTAGAGAGGCCGTGCCCTGGTTCCTGCGCTGCTACAGAGGATTCCCTAGCCCGCTCAGGACTCTTGCGCTGTGGCACTGGTTTAACCGTACAGCTAGGCGGTGTGCAAATCTGGTCTGTCTTCCACCTCCTGAGACCAGTACCATGGGCCATGGTCGCTGCACGCGCAAAGGCCACCCCCGCGCTCCTAAGCTGAAGCGGGGCTTTCCTGACTCCCTGTTGCCGAACTCCTGCTTGGACAATGTTTATTCTGACGTCTCCTGTCCTGACCCTGGCTTGTACAACGACGATGCTGTCTTCTCCTGTCCTGATCCTGCTACGTATGACTACGAACTTCGCAATCCGGATCAGCCTGCGCGGTCTAAGGTCGGTGCTTTTACAACCCCACCTCAGCCTCGCGGTCCGACCCTGGTTTGTGGCGAGCACAACCGTGACAGTATGCTCGGCCGCACAAACTCGGACCCCGCTGAGGTGTGGGTTGGTAAGTTTTTTCCTAAAAACCTGTCCCGGTCTGTAGACCAGTCCCAGTTTGAGAATGATTATTTGTGCGATATAATACCCCTGATGGAAGATCCGTTTATGTCGGAGGGCTTAACTCCCTTGCAAAAGAAATGCCGTAATGATCTGGTTTGTAAGGCTTACTGCCTCAGAGACTTAAAACAGTATCTGGCCAGTGTTCTGGCCAGTGAAAACAGTGTTTTCTCCCCTGATTCCCCTTTAACTGGGGATAAGGTGAGTCCTGTGGAACTGGTCAACGCCTGTAGTACACTCAATGCCCTGGCTTTATCATTGGACATTCCTGTAGTACTCCCGGACCCTTCCGTCATGGTGGCTCTCGCTCACGACACGCTGCATTTAATTTCCTTGGCATTGGACGGTTACTTGTTAAAACAGGATCACCCCCTGGCCGCTAACGCCATCCTCTGGCGGTTTTCCTCTGCTGCCAGTCCTGTCGCTAAACCGGGGGATGTATCTCCCTCTCCGGGAGATGACCAAACGGACCCATTAGCAATATCTCCTAACGTAGTAACTGCCACAGTCCTTAGCTCTGATTGTGTTCCCTGACACTAATGAGATGTCTACGTTAACCCCTGCCGATCAGTCCTGTGAGGCTCCCCTGGAGGATACATATGTTTCACTAACCAACACTAAGGTTCTAGTATCAGAGAATAAGTCCCTTAGTTCCCCTATTTCTAACTCCGAAACTGTCACTCCAGGTCTTGTGGGTTTTCCAGCTTTAACCTCTGCTAGGCAGTCCTGTGTGCTTTCCCCGTCAGAGAGAGAATCCCTAAGTTCTGTTCCCAGGGTCATTTCTGTATTAACCCCTGTGGGGCAGCTCTCTGAGTTTCCTTTGGTAAATCCCTGTTCTCTGTCAGCCATGGTCATGCCCCTAGCTCCAGAGGAGATATTCCTTGTCTTTCCTAATACAGAGAGAAGATTACCTATGTTCTACTCTCAGGCACTGTCTGCATTAACCCCTGTAAATTCTTGCTGCCTCCAAGTTAATGCCTTCGTTTTAGCCTCAGAGAATGAGTCCCCAAGTCAGACAGCAGAGGTTGCATTGAGGGATTCCCATAACCGTACGGAGTCCTTAGATATTCTTTGCTATAAATCCCCTGCTTCAGCTCAAGTTTCCGCAGTATCGCCTCCGGAGACTTCGGCTAAAGTTCTGGTTCCTGATAAATGTAGTCAGGAGTCAGGTTTTTCCCTAAGCTTGGTCGCAGAGTTCCTTCTCCCGGGTATTTCACTGAACCAGCCTGTCGCCCAGATAGCGGTGATCCCTGCTTCAGCGCATAGTTCCCACATTATGGAGTCTGCAGTAATTTCTGGTTTCCCAGACATTCCTTACCAAATACCAACTTCAGAGACCAGTACAGTTATGATTAACCCCCGTGTACTGTCTGAGTTCTCCTCCTCTTTAAGCTTAGGGTTAAAAGCATACAGTAGTCTGTATGTCCCTCCTGGGGTTCATATTGTGTTCCCAGGAATGTTTGCTGACGCACGGTTTTCTCCCAAAAGTGACGCTTTTTCATATAGATTAGTAAAAAGCCTGCAGACTGTTTCCCTTTTCGCTGAATTGTGTCTTACTAGTTTTGAGACTCTGAGAGGTAATGATTCTCCTTCTGATTCTGAAGCTCTTCCTACAATGATTATCCTGACTGGGGGTCCCCCTGATTTCTCTGTCCAGGGTAATTCTCCAGGGATCAGCATATCTGTGGTCACTCCCTTAGTACTGTCTGAGGTCACCATGCCTATATTACAAGTCCTGGGGTTTAAATCTGAGCTATTTAGCTGTCCTGCCTTTGCTGAAACCCAGTCCCTCAGTACTGTGTCTAAATATGCCCCAGCAAACATGGGGTTACTCTGGGAAGAAATTAAAGCTCCTATCTTAAAAGGTATTTTTTCTCACACGTCCAGCAAATCTAGAACATCAGTAATTGTTTCTAAGTCACTTATCAATACATCTGATTTTTTCTCTAATCAAACCCAGACACCCTCACTATCGGTTAGGAGTCCTATGATCAGAGATTTTGCACTAGAAGACACACCTATTCATGTTTTTGTCAGATTAGGTACCCCTGTGGTTAGGGCCCTTGCAGTTTCGGAAAAGACTCCTTGTACTCCTAAGGTGCCGGTCATTAAGACTTTTCATAGTTCATACTTACTGCTTGCTGGCTCTCAGGTCCCTGTCACTGAGGTACAGACTTCAGCTTCTGATGTTAGTTTCCCTCCCGCCACTACCCAGGTTTTGCCTTTTTCTCAAGCTACCGATATGAAAATTTCAAGGACTGTTCCTGATTCCCTGACAATACTATCTCCCACTGAGGATTTTCCAGTATTGGAGAGCTCTTCTGTTGTTTGCTTCCCTGCTCCTGCTAAACCATGTTTTTTTCCCTCGGAATTTTTCGGTTGCCCCTGTTATTTTCTCTCAGTTGGAAATACTCTGTACCTATCCCAATATTTCGGTCTCTATGCCTGGTTTACTGCTTGCCTTGTCACCTTCCATACCAATACCGGGAGATGCTTCCACCCAGCCTATACCCTCAATAATCATTACCTGGGAGACTTCTAGAGGGAAAATCCCTCACAAATTCCAACATGCAGTGGTCAGCCAAGACTTTTTCTGTTCCGAGGTTCCTCCTGGCGTATTCGATCAACTATCAGGGCCGCCTATCCTAGATTCCGGTTCCTTTATTAAAGACTGGGCTTCCAGTGGGGGCTCTTCTGCCGTTTCTGCTCTGGAACTCTCTGGTTCTTCACAGCCCTGGATTTCCAAGACATTTTGCGGGGCGAGCCATGTACCAAGGATGTTTCTTCCACCACTCTCATACCCTAGAACTGTACTCACCAAAGAATTGCTCGTTTACGGATTCCCTTTCCACCTAAAGAACTTTAGGAACAACTCGATTTCCCTGAGACCCATGGATGGCCCTGTCTGGCCGCAGTTCTCACCAGGGGGTGGGGGTACACTAAGGACTAACCACGACTCTACTCCCAATCCTAGACGGTTCAGCAACAATTCCCGGTCCTCCAACTCTATGAGTGCTCATGTTCGCCCAGAGGTCTCACGTGAAGGGGGGGGGGGGTACTGTAAGGAATCCGCTCCGCAGTTTACTGGTTGCCTTACCTTGCAGACCGGTGGAGTCCTGGAACTCTTTACCTGATATTACTGCAGCCTGGATTCACTCACCAAAGCTATACTGCCACACACTCCCTCTGGTATCTACTGCAGCTGTGCAATCTATCACTGCAATCCAGCCTTGTATTCACTTATTGGAGCAGGACCTTCACACCCCCCGCCGGGGATTGGTCCGCTGGCCTTTAAGTACTATGTTCCCACAATGCTCCCTGCCGAGCATAGTCCTTACCGGATGTCACTACCTGTTCTGCCACAAGCTCCTGCTTGTTCTCCTGTGCTGAAGCGGAGGTTCCGTCCTGCGTCCTTCAGCTTCCTGTTCTCCTGTGCTGAAGCAGAGGTTTCGTCCCTGCGTCCTTCAGCCTCCTGGATTCCTGCACTGAAGCGGAGGTTTTGCTCCTGCGTCCTTCAGTCTCCTGGATTCCTGCACTGAAGCGGAGGTTTCCCTGTGTATCTACAGCTTCCTGGTTCCTGGGGCCTACTCTTTCCCTAATCTAGAGAGGCCGTGTCCTGGTTCCTGCGCTGCTACAGAGGATTCCCTAGCCCGCTCAGGACTCTTGCGCTGTGGCACTGGTTTAACCGTGCAGCTAGGCGGTGTGTAAATCTGGTCTGTCTTCCACCTCCTGAGACCAGTACCATGGGCCATGGTCGCCGCACGCGCAGAGGCCACCCCCGCGCTCCTAAGCTGAAGCGGGGCTTTCCTGACTCCCTGTTGCCGAACTCCTGCTTGGACAATGTTTATTCTGACGTCTCCTGTCCTGACCCTGGCTTGTACAACGACGATGCTGTCTTCTCCTATCCTGATCCTGCTACGTACAGTATGACTACGAACTTCGCAATCCGGATCAGCCTGCGCGGTCTAAGGTCGGTGCTTTTACAACCCCACCTCAGCCTCGTGTTCCGACCCTGGTTTGTGGCGAGCACAACCGTGACAGTTGGACATCTTTTTAGAAAGGAAAGGTATTCAGGGATACACCAAATAAGTATACATGGGAAGGATGTTGATCCAGGGATAAATCCGATTGCCAATTCTTGGAGTCAGGAAGGAATTTATTTTTCCCCTTTTAGATATCATTGGATGATATGTCACTGGGGTTTTTTGTTTGCCTTCCTCTGGATCAATAAGTAAGTATAGATATAGGATAACGTATCTGTTGTCTAAATTTAGCATAGGTTGAACTTGATGGACTTATGTCTTTTTTCAACCTCATCTACTATGTAATTATGTATATGTTTCTATAGAAAATGTTTAGTGCAATAGATTATTTTTTGCCATCTGTTTGCTCACCAATTTTAAATACTAATTGGGTGCTAAACATCAGAGAATGCATGAAAATAAAACTGAAAAACATACTGTAAAAGACCCCTTATAAAGAGCACAAGAGAAGTGCAGTTCCCAGTATCTACACTAGAGTGTTATGTGGTACTGGAAGAATTGAGGCAAAGTACACAGTAAGCATATTTTAAGGTAACTGACATACTGATGCAGCAGCCATTATTCCTCCCACTGGCGCATTACAGAAGGTCACACAAAATGCACCAGCGGGAGCAGACACCATTTAACAATATTAGAGGCATGCAAAAAAGGGGTGTGTCTACCGCAACATTTCTCCCACTGGCATGTCAGCTAGTGCAGTAACATCTGCTATATCTGTAGTTAAGATTAGACAAGAGACACAGTGGGAGATTCTACAGCACTCCTACACTGAAAAACTCACTATTCCCACTATTTATTCTTCCCTAAACATTTATAAGAACCATTTTGTTTATTGATAGTATGATTTCATCACTGAGCTAATTCACAGCAGTTTAAACAATGGTGAAATATTGATTCATTACCCCAGTTTGCCTGACAATTTGAACGATCTCTCACATATGTGAATTATTACTTCTATGTGATTTAAGTGCTAATGTTTCTCAGGTATGGATAACAACCAAGATAACATAATACAGAATGTATGAATATACTGTAATTCCAAGGCATTTTTTTAAATCTTCTATCGTATTCAGTAGAATGGCAAGGGGGCATTCTGTTGCCACTAAAGAGAATAATGGGGCATATACTGTACATGTGAACATGTACAGTAGAATGCTATGTACCATGTTCCCGATTAGAAAGGACTAGAATAGAACTCGTTGGCCGAGATCTGCAAGTGGTGCTAAGCTTTAGCACACATTTACTTCTATTCATATGAATGAGAGTACAGTTGTGCTAAATATCCCCTTTGTGCATCTGCACCTTAGTTGGCTATATTGTAGTCCCATCTAACGTAATTCAAAATGTTTTTTTTTTTTCGTACTGTAGAACTTACTGTTTCTTTAAATTAGCAAGGTGCTTAGACCTATAGTATAGTTGCTGGAAAACTGAAAATGCATTATACTAAATATGTTGTGACAGTTTAGTTTGTATTATGCAAAGTCCTTATGTTGCAAATTGCAACAGATGCTATTATGGTTGCAGAAGTACAACAATGTAGCAATTAATATAACTTGTGAAATACGGGATTATTCATTGCACCTTTATAATAAATAACGAGGAAACATTTGCAACAAAAAGTGTTAACTACTGAACATTTATACAATTATTTTCAGCAACTTGTTTTTCCATCAACTGAAAAAAAATTAGATGTTCCAGGAAAGCACATAGCACATTATTATTGTGCGAACTGTGTTTACTGATATTATTATTCTGTATTTGTTCTTATTGTTTTATATAGCTTTAGACAATGTAAACAGAGCTGTGCTGCTTTAAATGGGTACTGTATCATGAATCATTTTGATGAAGAGTTTAATGTTACAGTAGGTATTGTATAGAGATAGGCTAAACTTTAGCCCTAATTTGAGAATGCAGCAGATTGTCCAATTCCTTTCAACCACGGAATCCAGTGGATTTTTTCCCCAATCACTCATAATCTGTGCAGTGAATTTGAATTATGAAGTGGATAAGGGAAACTCCCTTAATTGGGTGCTCCATATACCTCCAGTGCTGCCATATATAGGCGTATAGTAATGTCATTTAGAGCAGGGTTAACATCCTCCTTAATAATAACACCAGCAACTCAAATTCCCAAAGTGGAGAGAAACAATGAGGCAACCGTAGTCCATTCAATGAAGGGAGAAAGCCATCTAACCTCTCCGGTGAGTATATAACTCCACCCGGCGGTCCCTCTGCGGGTGGGCTAATCATAACCTCCCATAACTTCAGAAAATGTAGGAGTATGTACTCACACTTCCAGTCCGTTCTCTGCTGCGCTTCTCTCGCTGGGATTAGCTGGATGACCCCTGCTCCATCGTGTGCCTCGGTCCCAATGGTAAGGCAGTAAATGGTAAAGTAATAGAACGAGCACTGCTGTTTGAATAGGCTGGAGGCAAGGTGCTGTAAAAATAACTTTATTCCGGCATACAAGCCAAAGTTAAAACCACATGAAGAGGATCCTCTGACGTGTCTTAACAGCCGAGACTGAAGGGAGGAGCCATGTACCTGCGCACAGGGGGAGGGGCTATATATAGCGAGGTCCGGTTGCCTTAGATCACTCTTTGATAAAGTCCCCCAAGGGACGAAACGCGTCAGAGGATCCTTCTCATGTGGTTTTAACTTTGGCTTGTATGCCGGAATAAAGTTATTTTTACAGTACCTTGCCTCCAGCCTATTCAAACAGCAGTGCTCGTTCTATTACTTTACCGATTTGAATTATGAACCTGTACACGGAAGCCGCATCTGCAAACATAATAGGAATCTGTAAATTATAATTGGAAGAGTATATGCAGATGTAGTTGGATTTACAATGTTTGGGACAGCACAAAACCAAGTGTAAATCCCTTGCATGTATTTGAATGTTGCAGTTCCGCGACAGCAGCTGCAAAATTGAATTTTGTATCTGCAGAAGTATGCCTGCAGTAATGATAGGTGGTGCTAGTGTTTTAGTGGATTTTTAATCTAAATGCAATGAAACCCATCCCATATTCCCATACACTGTTTCAATAAAAAAAAAACTTCAGAATACTAAAAAACATTTTTAAAGTATGACATTTGTATTAGAGTAAATTAAAGTATAGAGATAAAGACCAAACATTTTGGGAAATAAAACAATCTTCTTATAATAATACAATCTGTTTCAATCTTCGATCTTCTTGCTGTCTCTTGTACTGTATCACCTGTAAAATAATCGAGAAGCAATAGATGCATTAATTATACCGTGCTGCTGTGTTGGTACTGTATGCATTCACGTTCTATGTAAACCGAATGTAATGCATATGCATTTCACTGAATTTGTGTGCATACGTAGTACAGATTTTGCAAATTGCATTTAATGCATACATTAGCCTTGTTGACAGTGAACAGGCTGCCAAATGTCCAAACTGCAAAAAATGGAGGGGGAAAAAGACTAAACAATGAAAAAAAATTGCAAAACTAAATGAACGTATTAAAAACTATTTTTAAATTTAAAAAATTAATTTTTTAGTCATTAGTTTCATTCACGGTTTAGCCCAGCTCACAGTCCTCTGATGCCATCCTCTCAAAAAGAAGGTCCATTTTTTGGTCCATTGTGTTCAGTCTCTGCTCCAGATATGATGGCAGGGAATGATCAATAGCAAATCTTTCTTCAGGTGTGACATCACAATTGTCCATTGCAAATTCACTAGACATTGCCAAGCTGCGTCTGATCAAGGCACCAGTTACAGCTAAACAATAGCTCTTTACTTGGTGGGGGTTGTGATATATCAAAGTTGGGCTGAGCTGGATCTGGAGTCGGTTATCAGGTGAGGTGAGCTGGGTGTGATGGTGATTGGGGTATAGTTACTGTACCTTGTGTAGAATCAGCTTTCTGGGTAATTCGCTGTCAATGGTTTTGCAATCTTCTTTTTCCATATTGGTATCGGAGTCTTCCCCTCAGAGTTTTGGGTGCTTCCGTATTTTTTTTGTTTCTATAATCTTTGTACTTGTGGTTTTTGGGGTTGTGGGTCATCTTGTATCAGCAGGTATCCTGCACTTTCTTAGGCTCCTTAGACTGGTACAGCATTAAGAATGTTATTGCACCCGTAGTAGCTGGATTGATCCATTATTGAAACACAAGTGCCCTTATGACGATCAGGGAGTATGGCAATACAATAGCATTGTGAATTTACAATGCAACAATTTTCATTGTTCTCGTGTTGCTGCAGTTGTGATTATAGTTCTCACGGGCCAGAGAACAGTAAGCAGTCCAAGAGGATTAAGTTTGCAGGGTTCTATGTTCTGATCAAGACCCCTAGCGATAATATTTTTGGGCCATCTGTAGGGAGTGGATACCGATACTCTCCTTTCAGATTAGCTGTGCAGCCATCTGCAGCCATCTGCAGCCGTGTATTCACAGCAACGGTAAGATGCAGAGCTGTATTTACTTACCCAGATGATGTAGATACTCTTATATGGGTTTCTTCATCATGACGGGGAAGATACACAGCCTTATTTGGTCATCAAGGGTCTGGTGTGCCTTTCCAGCCCCCTTGATGATATTGATGACAAATATGTATGTTGCAACTCTCCTACAAGAGGAGAAAAGAGCAGCACTCAAGAGATCAACTTTCTCTTTAAAATCAATAAAAATCAAAAATGTAAATTTAGAAATGTTGCTATAATAATTAAAAACATCTTATTACATATCTAATTCTTGTATGGCTATGATTTATGAATATAATTAACTATTTGGCTTACATTTTTTGATTGATGGGTCTTTGTCGGGAGTGTCAGGAAATTTAAGTTTTTGCTACTAAAGTAGTTATCAACTTTTAATTGGAAGTCAACATTCCAATGGGCGACATTCAGGGTAACATTGACATAGCATATACTGTAGCAATAATGTTATCAGGTAATAGCCTTGATCTATATTGCTGTCATAGATTTGAAAGAGGAAGTAGATATATTGTTTGCAATTAACTGGTTTTTAATGTTTCTAATTCTGTCATATTCACTCACACCCATTAAGATGCTTTCACTAAAGTGTATAGCTATTCTTATAATTTTAGTGCAAAATATGTAGCCATTTTATTTTTGCAGTTTGTACTGTATGTGTGTATGTTTTGTTAATTCAAATGTTTAATTTATCTAGGGTTATAATTTCACGGTTGATTATTTCACTTTAGCATGACATTCACATTGAACTTTACGCTGGTTTTATCTCCCTTGGTGTCTTTGAACAGCTTTTAGGTAATTAAACTCACATATTGATGAAATAACGTTAGTATAAAAACGTAATGACGCTTGATCTGGGGATAATGTGATGATGTGCATCACACAGGTGTTTTAATCACTGATTATGTATATAAGCAATGGGTGTTTAACACACTATTATCTTGACAAAGATTCTGGTTATGGATAGAACATTTTATTCTGTTTAAAAAAAATCTTTTTATATTTTTGTTCCAGACCTCTGGAGTGCTGCTCTTTTTGCCTCTTGCAGGAGAGTTGAAATTTAGAGTATACTGATTGTGCCTTCGGCGTCAGGCATGCAGCAAGGCAATATGATTTTGAAAGTCAAGGAAGTGCACCTTTGTTTTTCTTTTTAATATATGACCACATATGGCCATATAGCTCCCCCGCATGATGTAGAGACCCATATAAGGGCTTCTTCTTGATCCTGGAGTAAGGGAATACAGCCCTGCATCTTACCTGCAATGCGGGGACATGGCCACAGACAGAGAGATGGAGAGACAGCTGCACAGCTCAACTTAATGGTGAGCTCTCTCTCCCATCAAGCAAACGATTATTGCTGAGGGGTTCCCATTCAAAAGCATGGACACATACTGCGTTAATCATTCTGGACCAGATACATTGCTTTTCTTATGATCACGGAGGTGCTGTGTTCGGGCTGTGGGTTTCTGCATTTTTTTTCCATGGTCACAAGGACAGTAAGTCTTGCTGCATCTGTATGCATAGTATTGCTGACATCACAGGGGCCACATTCATCACAAGGTGTAAATGTTGGGCTGGGATTGGTTCTCTACTGTTTCAAGGTGTCAAAAGTAGGAGTATATCTATACCTGTAGCTTTTCCTGTATAATACCATGAAGATGCAATACACAATAAACATTCATTTGTATTTCAGTACATTCTGAATAGCAGCCATGACAAAAATAAAGCATTGCAATAATGCATATGTACAACAAGGGAAATCCAGGTGACACTTCACTGCTTTTAGGTATCATGCTGAAGGATTGATAACAGTTTTCAAAATTGTCTAAAGGGTTAGAACAATATACACTCATCTATAAACTTTTTCCTCTAATTATTCATGCAGCATGTACTTTATTGTCTGTGTGTATGCCTTTTTTATATATCTAATTATGTCTTTCAAAGTGAAGTAATTGTGCTGGTGGATGAGATCAGAACAGGAAATGATGAGCGATGTGATGCCGAGGTTCAGGATATTCTGCAGCAGAAGCATGATATTCCAGTATCTGAGACCAGCATCAGACTAATAAAACATGATTTGGGCTGCATTTTTGAATGTTTGAGGTAAAGTACTATACTGTACATGTACTGTTTATATAGATGCCAAGCGATAAATGTGGGCATTATATTATTTTCCGCTCCTTCCTCCTAACCCATTTTTTATTATAATTATTGCAAAGCATAACCCATGATAAGGGATGTTAACAAGATTAAAAGAGTTGACCAAGCACATACACGGATTGAGATTGGAGATTTGTTGGAGGATGTTATATTTCTGATAACATATACGTCTCCCTGGAATGATTTTCCACTATGGCATTCAGGAAAAAAATATAATTTATCCCTGAAAGCTCAGCTCAAGAATCTACTCAAGGTTCATGTGTGGGGGAGAAATCTCTAGACATAGACCAAGACTCATAGTTATATTTGAAGGTAAGCATGTTCCATTTTCATTGTTATTAACCATAGTGCTCTAACTGTATCTCAATGTGACCCTGTCCCTTTATCCTTTTTCCATCAACTACCTGTTTATCAGTGTTACATTAATTTATTCTCCAGGAATAATGGATAAAGTGAACTTACAAGGGGTCATTAGAGCACATGCAGTACCATACATTTTACATTTCTTCACACCAGGTCACTGGTTCTGCCATGACAGTGACCCAAAACACAGTGCATCTGCTACATTTATTAAGAACAGTGGAATCAACTGTGTCCAAACACCACCAGAGTTAGTACTGTAGTTGTTTTTAACCATAGTATACTATTAACTATGCTGTTTTAATCTTGGCAATAAACGTACTGTATATGTATCTGCATTTGCAGATATTTCAATGTCCAGAAGTCAGGGAGCGCAGACACCAGGATGGACATATGAGGAGAAAAAACAATAACACAAATGATAGTGCAATCCTGTAGGGTAAAGAAATATTCCAACTGGGAAAGGGGACATACACAGTGGATAAAAACAAAATGTAACCAGATAGCCACTGCTATAGTCCTATGGGGTAAGAAGCTGGAATATAATCAGATGTATACATGACACAGTGGTTGATATCAAGAATGGCCACACAAATTTAGAAAATGATAAAAAAGGTTTAGTAAAAGGACATCAGGAGGCACACGGATGCAGTGGGAACTTACAACCAAGCCCCAGAAATCAGGCAATGGAAATAGAGCTTAGTCTTTGTCCGTTGTGGGAGAGATAACCTGTATGCGTAGTGACTGCTGCAGGGGGGTCAGGCTGCGCCGGCGCTTCCTCCACTGTCAGCCTCCACAGGACTTCCGGGTTAGATTCTCTCCACCAGTATTCGGCACCTGCGTCACATTGCGTCGATATTGATATTGCTGCTTTTTATAGGAACACATTTTTTATTAAATGTTTTTTATAAAATGTCATTTTCTGGCTATTTTATTTGTTGAATTATGTCTACTGTATAGAGTTATATATGATATTTTGTCACCACGCCCTTGTTCATACTGCCACCCCCCTTTTTTTCCCAAGTTTGACTTTTGATTGTTGCTGGCTTTTAACCCCTCTAGCCTTTTAATGACCATTTTTCATGCAGTGTGTTCCTTATTACTCTATTTAGAGTGATCTTGTATTATGTGTTTTATTAAAATTATTATTATGTATGCATAATTATGACATATGTAAGCTCTGACCTTTGGAGCATGATAGGTTTTAAACTTCCCCTTCAAGTTGGCACTTAAGCCAATGCTGTGGGTCTTAACCCATAAAGTCTTTGAATCCTGCCAGTTCTTTAAAGGTTTTTAATGCTTTTTATTGCTGTCTGTTCCCCAGAGTTTAAAGGAACACATATCGTTTTTTTCACCCATTAAAATTATTGTTATTGTTTATGTTGCCAACGGACATTAGTCCCGCCCCTCTGAAAGATGATTGGTGCAGAATTGAGCAATCCATACCACCATTGGTGGAAATGATGCAGGCAAATGATTGGAAGGATGATGTCATACTTGACTCCCGATTGGCTGTGCCTCTGTATATCAAGCAGGCCAGCCACTAAAAGGCACCAAAGACTCCTGAGGAAGCTGTTAGCGAAACGCAGAAGTTTACTTGCGTTGAGTCTCTGGTTCCTGTTTTATAGCAGCTTGCTGTGCCCGCAGTGTGACGCAGTCACATGGTGACGAATACTGGTGGAGAGAATCTAACCCGGAAGTCCTGCGGAGGCTGACTGCGGAGGAAGCACCGGCGCAGCCTGACCCCCCTGCAGCAGACACTAAGCATACAGGTTATCTCTCCCACAATGGACAAAGACTAAGCTCTCTTTCCATTGCCTGATTTCTGGGGCTTGATTGTAAGTTCCCACTGCATCCGTGTGCCTCCTGATGTCCTTTTACTAAACCTTTTTTTATCATTTTCTACATTTGTGTGGCCATTCTTGATTTCAACCACTGTGTCATGTGTACACCTGATTATATTCCAGCTTCTTACCCCATAGGACTATAGCAGTGACTATCTGGTTACATTTTGTTTTTATCCACTGTGTATGTCCCCTTTCCCAGTTGGAATATTTCTTTACCCTACAGGATTGCACTATCATTTGTGTTATTGTTTTTTCTCCTCATATGTCCATCATGGTGTCTGCACTCCCTGACTTCTGGACATTGCAACTATATATGGATCTATAAGGAAGATCCATTGAAGGTCAAGCTGCAAACTGGCACTGGTTGTATACATTTCCTTCTATATTTTGCATTCACTATACTGTATTATTTCCTCCTATCTGAAACACTCGCAGGAGCGCCTGGTGATTTTTGTGCCTATGATTTCAATCCAATAGAATTGGTTTGGTATGCACTCAAACATCATCTGAGAAAGAAGGGAAAGCTGAGAAACAAAGACGAGCTAGTGAAGTGGATCAACAAGTAATGGAACTAGAGTTTAAATGTTGAAATTTGCAATAATTACATTAATCATATAAAAATTTGTAACCAGTGGTTATTCGAAGAAACGGAATGGAAACTTGGATGTAATTTTAATAAATCACGGCATAGTATTTCACTAAACAATATGTTTTTTTTTAATATTTTTTTATACTATCTGATACAAGTTTCAGTAATAGATGACAAGTATCGCCCACTGATGAGTTGTGAATGTCTTCCTCAGATTTTACCTTTGTTAACAATGGGATAAGAATGATGACAGAAGTTAGGAAGGAAAAGTATAGAAAACAGGTTTTAATTATTTATATATAAAATGTTTTACCAGGAAGTAATACATTGAGAGTTACCTCTCATTTTCAAGTATGTCCTGGGCACAGAGTTATGATGAAAAATACATGGTTACAAATACATAGTTACATTAAGTAAGCAGGGTTATATATTATATACACTACCGACACACTTTATTGCTCATCGGCCAGATCCGCAAGCCGGGAGATTTTCCGGCTTGCTAGTGGCCGCCCCTCGGCGTGCCGCGCGTCACCAACGCGCGGTCACGCGTTATCGGGAGCCTGCGCCCCCTGCACGCGCGTCCAGGGCTCCCCGAGGGAGCCCTTGTGTCCCGCGATGTGGGGGACGGCGGCAGGGGGTTCCGGGGGACCCGGCGGACCCGGCAGCGGGAGGGAGAGCGCCCCGATCGGAGGGCGCTCTTCCGCTGCTTCGGCGCGCGCCCGTCACCCTCCAGCGCGCGCCAGGCTACTGCTGCGGCCGAGAACGGGCAAATGCTCAAATAAACTCGGCCGCAGCAGTAAAGACATTGCATGCACAGGAAGAGATAATATATTTTATAGCGGTATGTAACAGTTAGAGACAATATTAAAATGTGAGACAGCTTTGGATTTTAAAGAATTTAGACTGGTTGAGGCTGTGAGAATCTCAGGTAGATTGTTCCAGTTGTGAGGTGCACGGTAAGAGAAGGAGGAGCAGCAAGATACTTTGTTGAACCTTGGGACCATGACCAGTCATTTGGAGTCAGATCCCAGATGAAAAGTGCTGCATGTGGTGGGGTGAGGAGCTTATTCATTTAGATGGGTAACTTGCCAAGAAAATATTTGAAGGCAAGACAGGAAAGATGAACTTTGCACCTAGACTCAAGTGACAACCAGTCTACTTATTTAAGCATTTTGCAGTGATGTGTGTTGTAATTGGATTTGAAGACAAAACGGCATATTGAATTGTAGAGGGTATCAAGTTTGCTAAGGTGGGTTTGGGGTGCCTTACCATGTACTATGTCCCATAGTCTATAACTGGCATTAGCATCTGCTGTGCATTACACTTTCTTACCAGCATACAGTACTTAGGGAGGATGTTTCAATAAAGTACACTTATTTTGGCATAGGTTTTGGATGTCAGGGTATCAATGTGCAACCCAAATTTTAAATGGGAGTCAAACCATATGCCCTAGTATTTAAAAACAGTAACAGGGGCTAGGGTGGTATTAGTGTTGGTTCTGATATGGAGCTCATTCATTGGAAGCCTTAAAAATTTAGTCTTGGTCCAAAATAACATTGTTACAGTCTTGTCCATGTTTAAAAATAGTTTGTTTTGAGAAATCCAATTTTCAAGTCTTAAAAAGTCAGATTGAAATATGTGTTCAAGGTCGGAGAGGCTATAGTTGTGTGCATATACGATTGTGTCCTCCGCATACATGTGTATTGAAGCTCCCTTACAGGCTCTAGGAAGATCACTGATGCACACTCAGAAGAGTAGGGGCCCCAGAACAGAGCCTCGAAGGACACCATATTTGATATCCAAGGGTTTGGAGTTAGAGCCTGAGATAGAAACATGTTGGGAACAACCTGATATGCAGGATTTAAACCATTTTAAACATGCTTCCCTATTTCAGAGAACTGGAGATTGTTTAGCAAGATAACATTATCAGCAGTATCAAAAGCCTTTGCAAAATCTAGAAATATTGCAGTAAGTTGTCACAGTTACAAAGTTACATAGTAGAGGAGGTTAAAAAAATACATAATGTACGTCATCAAGTTCAACCTATGCTAAATTTAGACAACAGACACTTTATCCTATATCTATACTTACTTGTTGATCCAGAGGAAGGCAAACAAAAACCCCAGTGTCATATCATCCAGTGATATCTCATAAGGGGAAAAATAAATTCCTTCCTGACTCCAAGAATTGGCAATCGGATTACTTCCTGGATCAACATTCTTACTTATTTGGTAAATCCCTCTATACCTTTCCTTTCTATAAAGATGCCCAACCTTTTTTTGAACAAATCTATTGTATCTGCAATCACAGTCTCCATGGGTAATGAACTCCATATTTAACTGCCCTTACTGTAAAGAACCCTTTCCTTTGTTGCTTCTGTAATCTCCTTTCCTCCAAACTAAAGGGATTTCCCTGAGTCCTTTGTTCTGACCTTGGGATGAATAGTTCTTTTGAAAGCTCCTTGTACTGTCCCAGAATATATTTGTATATAGTTATCATATCCCTTCTTTTCTAATGTATATAAACCTAATTTAGCTAGCCTACCCTCACAAGTTAGATTATCATCCCCTTTATTAATTTGGCGGCTCTTCTCTGCAGTCTCTCTAGTTCCATAATGATTTTTCTAAGGAGTGGTGCCCAAAATTGTACTCCATATTCAAGGTGTGGTCTTACTGTAACACCTGTATGACCGCAGACCTGGCCAGTCCCCAGTACTGAGGTGGGTAAGGGTATAACACGCACCCACAGCAGTAAGGGCGTGCCCGGAGTGTGTTAATTGCGTTGCCGGGTCTGGTGAGTAAGGGTTAACGGTATACTTGCTGAGTCCGGGGCGCCAGAGGTCGGAAGGTAGTTGTCCAAGAGCCAGAGTCCAGGGATAGGAGAGGGCAGCGTGGTGATGTCCAAAAGCCAAGGTTCAGGGGCAGGAGAAGGCAGCGTAGTCAAAGTCAAAAGCAGAGTAAGTTCAAACCAAGGGAATCCAAACAAGGGCAGGGACAGGAACCAGAGCTGAAATAGACAAGGGAGCTGGGCATAGACAGTGCACACACAGGAGCTACAGGAAATCTATGCAGAGCGAGGAAGCAGAGGGCAAACTGGGGTTAAAAAGGAGGGAGGACAAATAGCAGGAAGGGGTGGAGCAGGGGTTTGTCTGGGAGCTTGCAGGGATAGGTGTGTGAGAGCAGGGGAGGAGACAGGGAGGTAATCTAAGGTAATGGCCTGTAAGCTCCGAGGGGCGGAACCAGTATTAGGGGAGGATTGGTAAATAGCGCAGGTGCGCGCCCTCTGTAACACGGTCACGTGCGCGCAATATGCGAGTGCTAGAGCGTGGAGGAAGCATCGCGGAGGAGGTGCTCGGCTGAAGGGTAAGAGAGGGGGAAGGAGCGGAGGAAGCAGGTGAGGGAACGGAGGTGCGCCGAGGGGCATGAGTCCCCTGACGGGAGACCAGGGAGTGGGAACGCGCGCGCACCATGGAAGAACCACGGGAGTGTGCGGATCGCGAATGGGAGCACGCCGAGCGCGCCGCAAGGGAGTGGGGCAGGGATCGCAAAGGCAAAGAAAGGGAAGGGCAGCTGAGGGACGCTGGGAAGAGCGAGTCCCCCGATCCGTTACAGTATCCCCCCCTTGAGGATCGGACTCCGGACGATCCTCCCAAGTTTAATGAGGAAATTTCCGACGGAACTGCCTGAGGAGAGTTGGGGCATGGATGTGGTGAGAAGGTATTCAGGAGCGCTCCTCCAGACCGTATCCTTTCCAGTGTACGAGATACTGGAGTTTACCTCGGAACCAACGAGAATCAAGTGAGGATTGAATTTCAAACTCTTGCTGCCCTTGTATAACAACAGGATTAGGCCTCCGGGATGGTCCGGAAAATGAAGATTCTGGATCACAGGTTTCAGTAAGGATACATGGAAGATCGAAGGTATCTTCATTGTAGGAGGAAGTGCAAGTCGGTATGCGACCGGGTTGATATTTTCGAGAATCTTGAAAGGATCTAAGAATCTCGGGGCCAATTTCTGGGAAGGGGTTTTGAGTTTAATATTCCTGGAAGATAGCCACACTTGGTCTCCGGGTTTGAACTCTGGCCCCACTTGGCATCGCCAATCCGCTTGCGTCTTTTGTCTTAGAACGGAATTTTGCAAAGTTTTTATGATCCTTTTCCAGGAATTTTGAAGACTGGATATGTGAGAATCTGCTGCTGGAACACCAGAGGGGAGAGAGGAGAGGGGAAGACTGCTGGGGTGGAATCCATAGTTAATGAAAAACGGCGACTCATGCGTGGATTCGTTTTTTAATAAGTTAATGGCAAACTCAGCCCAGGGTAACAGGTCCAGCCAATTGTCCTGTGATTCAGACACAAAACATCTAAGATACTGTTCCAGCGTCTGATTCATCCTCTCCGTCTGCCCGTTGGTTTGTGGTTGATAACCCGAGGAGAAAAGAAGAGAAATGCCAAGTCTTTGAGAAAAGGCTCGCCAAAACTTAGAGATGAATTGAGTACCTCTGTCAGAAACAATGGAAATAGGTACACCGTGTAATCTGAAAATTTCCTTGGAAAAAACGTCGGCTAAAGTAGCTGAATTAGGAAGAGCCTTGAGGGGTATAAAATCAGTATGCTTAGAAAACTCTACTAACACAAGAATCATAGTCATCCCTTTAGAATTGGGAAGCTCCACAATAAAGTCCATGGAGATATGTTTTCAAGGTTGTTCCGGAATAGGAAGAGGCATGAGAAGACCAGAAGGTTTATGATGGGCGGAAGTGCATATATAAACAAAAATAAGTGCGCAACCCAAAATCCACCTTAAACAAAATTCAAATAGTTGTGATAAAGTGCAATTAATATTAATTGTGTATATGGGTAATACTAATATTTAAATGTATACCAAACCAAGTATTGATGCGTATGCTGCTATGCTCTAGGAGTGGCTCGGCACTCCAAACACTAAGAGAAAAAACACAAAGAACAGCGCAAACACGCAATAGTGAAGTAAATAATGACAATGTCATTATTTACTTCACTATTGCGTGTTTGCGCTGTTCTTTGTGTTTTTTCTCTTATGATGGGCGGATTTGCTCTGGGCACAGACAGGACAAGCCCTGGTGAACTCAAAAATGTCCTTATTCATTTTAGGCCACCAAAAGGTCAGTTTGATGAGATCTACAGTTCTCTTGTAGCCTGGATGACCAGCAGCTCTAGACGAATGTCCCCATAGAAGAATTTTGTGGCTGAAACACGGGGCAGCATATAACCGTCCCTCTGGCACCTTTAATCTCCTAGGAATATGTGCCTGGGCTTTACTGATTTCGTCCAAGTTATCAAAATTGTTGGCGGCAATAATACACTTAGCAGGAAGGTTTGACTCTGAGGATTCGTTAGATTCGTTCTCGGTGGAGAACTGACGAGATAGAGCATCGGCCTTGATATTGTTGGTGCCCGGAATGTAAGAAATATTATAATTGAACCTAGAAAAGAACAAGGCACAGCGAGCTTGACGGGATCCCAAACGACGAGCCCCCTCGATGTACAATAAGTTTTTGTGATCGGTGAGGATGGCTACTGGCTCTTTGGTACCTTCGAGGAGATGTCTCCATTCTTGGAGAGCCAACTTGATGGCCAATAGCTCGCATTTCCCGACATCATAATTTCTCTCGGCCGAAGAAAATTTTCTGGAAAAGAATCCACACGGATAGAGTTTTTCCTGTGGGGAGGATCTCTGAGAAAGCACTGCGACGGCTCCCACATCCGAGGTGTCTACTTCGAGAGTGAAAGGAAGGGAAGTATCCGGATGCCGAAGGGTAGGGGCAGACACAAAGGCTCTTTTGAGAAAGTCAAAGGCTTCGATGGCTTCAGGGGACCAAACATTCCGATCAGCCCCTTTCTTGGTGAGAGCAGTGATTGGTAGAGCAATAGTAGAGAAGTTACGGATGAATTTCCTATAGTAATTGGCAAAACCAAGGAAGCGCTGCACGGCCTTGAGAGAGTTCGGTAACGGCCAATCGAGTACAGACTTCAATGTCTCGGGTCCATGGTAAAGCCTTTGTCAGAAATTATATAGCCCAGGAAGGCTGTGGAAGATTGATGGAACAAACATTTCTCCATTTTTGCGTAGAGGCGATTAGCACGAAGTCGAGAGAGAACCAATTTCGTCTGGTGAATGTGCTCCTCCAGGCTTTTGGAGAAAATGAGAATGTCGTTCAAATATACAATGACGAACGTACCCAACACGTCACGGAAGATATCGTTCATGAACTCTTGGAATACAGCAGGGGCATTGCAAAGGCCAAACGGCATCACTAAGTACTCGTAATGTCCCGAACGCATGTTAAACACAGTTTTCCATTTGTCCCTCTATCTTATACGAATGAGATTGTAGGCTCCTCTTAAATCGAGTTTGGAGAAAATGGAGGCTACTTGTAAACGGTCGAAAAGTTCTGAAATCAGCGGCAAGGGGTACCGGTTCTTTACGGTGATTTTGTTTAGCCCACAAAAGTCGATACAGTGTCTTAGAGAGCCATCCTTCTTCTTCACGAAGAAGAAACCTGCCCAGGCTGGGGAGGTAGAATTCCGGATGAACCCTTTCTTAAGATTTTCCTGGATGTAGGCTGTCATCGCTTCTGTCTCGGGCACAGATATTGGAAAAGATTTAGATTTGGGGAGAATGGTTCCAGGAATTAAATCAATGGGACAGTCGTAAAGGCGATGAGGAGGTAGTACTTCGGCCTGAGGTTTATTGAAGACATCTAAGTACTCATGGTATACCTCTGGCAAAGCAGCGTGTGAAGATGAGGTGGTGTCGAGGCCCGCTAGCATGGCAACAGAAGGAGAAACCAGCTTCTCTGGAGAGTCAGCCCATTGGATCGGCAAGACATCAGTCCAATCAATAAACGGGTTGTGAAGCTGCAGCCACGGCAATCCCAGTATAACCTGGACAGTAGGAGAGTGGAAAACATCGTAGACTATTACCTCGGTATGACCATCCGCGGTGGTCAAGGTAAGTGGCATGGTCTCCCAAATGATGAATGCTGGTTGAAGCGGTCGACCGTCAATGGCCTCGAGGCTGATGGGTGACTTCTTTTTGCCTAGTGGAATCTGGTTGTTGCAAGCGAAGGCGTGATCAAGAAAGTTGCCACCAGACCCGGAGTCGATGAAGGCTTTAACCTGTATTTGGAGATCCGGACCCACAAGGGTTATGGGGAGGAATAACTTCCTC
The DNA here is from genome assembly GCF_040206685.1 of Ascaphus truei. Taxonomy (NCBI): domain Eukaryota; kingdom Metazoa; phylum Chordata; class Amphibia; order Anura; family Ascaphidae; genus Ascaphus; species Ascaphus truei. The sequence goes on from NC_134483.1 coordinate 481,126,966, forward strand.
AGTAGTTCCTTAGGGAGAGAGGGGCAAGGAGAGATAGGACCCAGTAGAAGCCCCTCTACGTTTACTGGGACGTCCAGTTTCCCGGTTTCAAGCAGCACTGATGAAGTTGGTGTTCAGGGGAGCCGCAGTAATAGCAGAGACACTTCTCCCGACGTCGTGCTTTCTCAGCGGCCCGAGGTTGTTGGCTACCAATTTGCATCGGTTAGCTAGTGTCCAACGTGGGAAAGGGCAGTGGTGAATACCTAAGAGAAACAGGCATGGAAGAGAGAGAACGAGAACGATGACGTTCGTGGCGTCGTTCTTGAGTGCACTGATCCATCCGGATACTGAGAGCGATGAGTTCCTCGAGAGATGAAGGCCGGGCGTGGGCTGCAAGGTCATCCTTGAGAGATTCGTACAATCCATGCCAGTATGCTGCAGCAAGAGCTTTGTCGTTCCACTGTGTCTCTGCAGTGATGGTGCAGAACTCCACCGCGTATCTTGCAGCTGACCTACGAGCCTGAGAAATGTGGAACAAAGAGAAAGCAGCAGTATCCCTAGGTGTATCAAAAACTAATTGGAACTCATGCCGGAATTTGAGATAATCCTGAGTTAGGTTTGATCTGTGTTCCCAGAGGGGAGAAGCCCAAGCGAGGGTGTCGCCAGTGAGCAGGGCATATACGTAGGCCACCTTGGAACGACCAGTAGGGAAGTGGGATGGGGACATTTCGAATTGAACCTCGCTCTGGTTCAGGAATCCACGGCAGGCGAGGTGGTCCCCGTCATACCGGTTGGGGGGTGGAATATGTGGTCCCGGATTGTTTAGAGGTAAAGGAGCCGGGTAGGTGGTGTCACAGGAGATTCCTGGAGAGATAGGGTAGAAAGTTTCTCAGTGACAACAGTGAGTTGATTGCACAGGAATTGCAAGTGTTCCATAGTAACACCTTGGCCCACCTCAGGGGGGTCTGCATTTGTTGGGCTCTGCATAATGTAACATAGTTACATAGATACATAGTAGATGAGGTTGAAAAAAGACGTACTGTAGGTCCATCAAGTTCAAGCTATGCTAAATTTAGACAACAGATACTTTATCCTATATCTATACTTACTTATTGACCCAGAGGAAGGCAAACAAAAAACCCCATTAAGGGGAAGAATTAATTCCTTCCTGACTCCAAGAATTGCCAATCGGTTTAATTCCTGGATCAACATTCTTCCCATATATACTTATTTGGTATATCCCTGTATACCTTTCCCATCTAAAAAGATGTCCAACATTTTTTTGAGCAAATCTATTGTATCTGCCATCACAGTCTCCATGGGTAATGAATTCCACATTTTAACTGCCCTTACTGTAAAGAACCCTTTCCTTTGTTGCTGGTGAAATTTCCTTTCCTCCAACCTCAAGGGATGGCCCAAGTCCTTTGTACTGCCCGTGGGATGAATAGTTCTTTTGAAAGCTCCTTGTATTGTCCCTGAATATATTTGTATATAGTTATCATATCCCCTCTTAGACGCCTCTTTTATAATGTAAATAAATCTAATTTAGCTAGCCTCTCCTCATAAGTTAGAATGTCCATGCCCTTTATTAATTTGGTGGCTCTTCTCTGCACTCTCTCTAGTTCCATAATGTCTTTTCTTAGGATTGGTGCCCAAAATTGTTCTCCATATTCAAGGTGTGGTCTTACTAATTATTTGTAAAGGGGCATAATTATGTTTACTTCCCTTCCATCCATTGCCCGTTTGATGCAAGATAAGATCTTGTTTGCCTTTGCAGCTACTGCATGACATTGGGCACTATTGCTAAGCCTACTGTCTACAAGCACTCCTAAATCCTTCTCCATCAAGGATTCCCCCAATATATATCCATTTAATTTGTAAATCGCCTTTTTATTCTTGCATCCCAAATGCATAACCTTACATTTATCGGTATTAAACCTCATCTGCCATTTACCTGCCCACGTTTCCAGTCTCTCCAAGTCCTTCTGAAGAGAAATTACATCCTGCTCTGATTCTATTACCTTACACAATTTAGTATCATCAGCAAAGATGGAGACTTTGCTCTCGATCCCAACCTCAAGGTCATTAATAAACAAGTTAAAAAGCAGGGGTCCCAGTACCGATCCCTGAGGTACTCAACTCACTACTTTAGCCCAACCTGAAAAAGTTCCATTTATGACAACCCTCTGTTGTCTGTCCTTTAACCAGTTTTCAATCCAGATGCATATATTATTACTGAGTCCAATTTTCTTTATTTTGTACACCAACCTCTTGTGTGAAACCGTATCAAAAGCCTTTACAAAATCTAAGTAGACCACATCAACTGCATTACCCTGGTCTAAATTCCTACTTACCTCCTCAAAGAAACAAATTAGGTTAGTTTGGCAAGATCTATCCTTCATAAATCCATGCTGACTATTACTAATAATTATGTTTTCCATTAGGTATTCCTGAATATTATCCCGTATTAAACTTCAAGTAGTTTCCCTACTATTGAAGTCAGGCTTACAGGTCTGTAATTTCCCGGTTGTGATCTTGCTCCCTTTTTAAATATAGGCACCACATCTGCTTTACGCCAATCTTGTGGAACTGAGCCTGTGGAAATGGAGTCCTTGAATATTAAATATAATGGTTTGGCTATTACTGAGCTTAACTCCTTGAGAACTCTTGGATGTATGCCATCGGAGCCAGTTGCCTTATTAACTTTAATTTTTTCAAGTCGCTTATGAACTTCTTCCTCAGTTAACCAATTGTTCATTAATATGGAGGTTGTGGCTTCCTCCTGCGTCACTACTATTGATCTTGATTCTTCCCTGGTAAGCACAGAGGCAAATAATTTGTTTAATACCTCAGCTTTTTCCTTATCTCCAATAATCTGCCTACCCATGTCACACTGAAAGGGTCCTATATTTTCTTTTCTCATTTTTTTTGTTATTAAGGTACTTAAAGATTTTTTTAGGGTTGACCTTACTTTCTATTGCAATCCTTTTTTCATTATCCATTTTTGCTAATTTGATTGCCCTTTTACAATTTTTGTTACATTCCTTATAATTCTGATATGATGTCTCCGTCCCTTCTGACTTAAAGAATCTAAACGCCTTCCTCTTCTTGTCCATTTCCTTCCCTACCTGTTTATTAAGCCACATTGGTTTTAACTTATTTCTTTTATACTTATTACCCATGGGTATACACTGATAAGTGTGCTTTTCTAACAATGTTTTAAAGATTGCCCATTTATCTTCTACATTTTTCCCTGCAAAAACATCATCCCATTGTATTACTACAAGATAAGACGTTAGTTTATTAAAATCTGCCTTTCTAAAGTTTAAAGTATTTGTTGAACCCAAGTAATCTGTTTTTTGATAATTTATTTCAAACGAGACCATGTTATGATCACTGTTACCCAAATGTTCCAGGACTTGAATATTTGTTATTACTTCTACAGTGTTTGATATGACCAAATCCAGAACTGCTCTCCTGGTTGGTTCCTCAATAATTTGGGTCATATAATTGTCTTTAAGCACCCCCAAAAACCTCTTTCCTTTAGTTGTAATGCTAATCTCATTGCCCCAGTCTATGTCTGGATAATTAAAATCCCCCATTATGCAAACACGACCCAGTTTTGATGCTTTCTCCATTTGCAAAAGTATTTTAGCTTCCTCAATCTCACAGATATTTGGTGGTTTATAGCATATTCCCACAAACATTTTCTTTATATACCTCCACTGCTAATTTCTATCCACAAAATCTCTACATTTTCATCATTCCCTTCATAGACATCATCCCTTATAATAGGTTTTAGATCTGGTTTAACATATAAACATACTCCACCTCCCCTTCTATTTGTTCGATCCTTCCGAAAAAGAGAATAACCCTCTAAATTAACTGTCCAGTCATGAGTTTCATCCCACCATGTTTCAGTAATGCCTATGATATCATACTGCTCCCTTGCAGCTGATAATTCAAGCTCCCCTATTTTATCTGTCAGGCTTCTTGCATTAGCAAGCATGCATTTAAGTTTTTTTCAGCCTGTATTATTATCTTATCTGCTCCTTCCTTTCTGCTCCCACTTGGTTTAGTCTTTATAAGTTTTCTAGTATTATCTGTATTTACTAAGGAGGTCTCACTGCTTGTCAAACTTGCACTTGCCCCCATTCTACCTCCATACCACCTTGTATCCTCATCTATTCCATTTAGTTCATTATCTGTTTCATTCCCCTCCCCCCTCCATCCTAGTTTAAAATCTCCTCCAACCTTTTTAGCATTCTCCCCCCTAGTACAGAAGATCCCTCTTCATTGAGATGCAATCAGTCCCTAGAATTTAGATGACACCTCTCAGAAAAGGAGTCCCAGTGCTCTAAAAACCCAAACCCCTCCTTCCTACACCACTTTCTTAGCCATGCATTAACCTCCCTGATCTCTTACTGTCTCCCTGTGGTAGCGCATGGCACTGGTAGTATTTCAGAAAATTCTACCTTGGAGGTCCTTGCCTTAAGCTTTTGGCCTAGATCTCTGTAATCATTTTTTAGGACCCTCCATCTTTCTCTAACTTTGTCATTGGTGCCAACGTGTACCAAGTCCGCCTGGTCAATCCCAGCCCCCCCACAACAATCTGTCTACCCGAACCGCAATGTGCCGAACCCGAGCACCCGGGAGACAACAAACTGCTCGGTTCATGCGGTCCCGGCAACAGATTGCCATATCTACCTTCCTAATAATGGAGTCCCCTACCACCACAATATTTCTTTGTATCTGAGCATCCTGAGTCCCCACTGTGCTGGGGAACTATTCCCCTGGCTGCTAGAGGAATTAGTCTACCCCAGCCTTGCCATTTCTGACCCAACATTCCCAATATCTTCACTCAACATGGCAAATCTATTGGGATGTGTCACCTCAGAAACGACCTGCCTCTCCCTATTGCCCCTTCTTCCCCTTCTAACTGTCACCCAGCTACCTACCTGCTCCTCACTAACAGCATCACCATCTGCACCACTAGTCGAAGCAAGGGCCTGCTCAATGAGCTCTAAGTCCCTTTCAAGACTGCCAATGTCCCTCGATATTGCAAGTTGCCTCTTCTGATCAGCAATCTCTGACTCTAAAGAGACCACCCGCTCACACTTTTCACAGCGGTATGCTCCTTGGAACAGCTGCTCCAAATACACATACATGTGTCAAGATGTGCATTGAGTGGCATTTTCAATCCTGCTCATCCTAGCAACTATGAAGTTTAGAAGTACTAACAGTAAACTGTACTTCAATAAACTATACCTTGTTTAACTGCTTCTTGTTCAAACTGCTTCTGGTTCTAAATGCACACACTTTAACCAACCAGCACTTCAAATCAACCACACAGATCAGTCAGTACACACAAGCTGTAATGCCTGTATGCCCGCAGACCTGGCCAGTCCCAAGTACTGAAGTGGGTAAGGGTATAACACGCACCCACAGCAGTGAGGGCGTGCCCGGAGTGTTGTAATTGTGTTGCCGGGTCTGGTGAGTAAAGGTTAACGGTATACTTTCTGAGTCCGGGGCGCCAGAGGTCGGAAGGTAGTTGTCCAAGAGCCAGAGTCCAGGGATAGGACAGAGCAGTGTGGTGATGTCCAAAAGCCAGGGTTCAGGGGCAGGAGAACTGGGGGCAGGGAACAGGGCCATGTCACACTGAAAGGGTCCTATATTTTCTTTTCTCATTTTTTTTGTTATTAAGGTACTTAAAGATTTTTTTAGGGTTGACCTTACTTTCTATTGCAATCCTTTTTTCATTATCCATTTTTGCTAATTTGATTGCCCTTTTACAATTTTTGTTACATTCCTTATAATTCTGATATGATGTCTCCGTCCCTTCTGACTTAAAGAATCTAAACGCCTTCCTCTTCTTGTCCATTTCCTTCCCTACCTGTTTACCTACCTAGCGTAGTCAAAGTCCAAAGCAGAATAAGTTCAAACCAAGGGAATCCAAACAAGGGCAGAGACAGGAACCAGAGCTGAAATAGATAAGGGACCTGGGCATAGACTCTGTACACACAGGAGCTACAGGAAAGCTATACAGAGCGAGGAAGCAGAGGGCATACTGGGGTTATAAAGGATGAAGGACAAATAGCAGGAAGGGGTGGAGCAGGGGTTTGTCTGGGAGCTTGCAGGGATAGGTATGTGAGAGCAGGGGAGGAGACAGGGAGGTAATCACAGGTAATGACCTGTAAGCTCCAAGGGGCAGAACCAGTATCAGGGGAGGATTGGTTAATAGCGCGGGTGCGCGCGCCCTCTGTAACACGGTCACGTGCGTGCAATACGCGAGTGCTAGATCGTGGAGGAAGCATCGCGGAGGAGGTGCTCGGCTGAAGGGTAAGAGAGGGTGAAGGAGCGGAGGAAGCAGGTGAGGGAACGGAGGTACGCCGAGGGGCGTGAGTCTCCTGACGAGAGACCAGGGAGCGGGAACGCGCGCGCACCATGGAAGAACCGCGCGAGTGCACGGGCCGCGAACGCCAGCGCGCCGAGCATGTCGCAAGGCAGTAGGGCAGGGATCGCGAAGCAAAGAAAGGGAAGAGCTAGCTGAGAGACGCAAGGTGACGGGGGAAACGCTGGGAAAAGCGAGTCCCCAGATCCGTTACACTTACTTATTATTTGTAATGGGGCATAATTATGTATACTTCCCTTCCATCAATTTGCCGTTTAATGCAAGATAAGATCATGTTTGCCTTTGCAGCTACTGCATGACTTTGGGCACAATTGCTTAGCCTGTGGTCTTCATGCACTCCTAAATCCTTCTCCATCAAGATTCCCCCAATTTATCTCCATTGAATTTGTAAGTCGCCTGTTTATTCTTTCTTCCCAAATGCATAACCTTACATTTATCTGTATTAAATCTCATCTGCCATTTACCTGCCCAAGTTTCCAGTCTCTCCAAGTCCTTCTGGAGAGAAATTGCACCCTGCTCTGATTCTACTACTTTACACAATTTAGTATCATCAGCAAAGATGGAGACTTTGCTGTTGATGCCCACCTCAAGGTCATTAAAAAAAGCAAGTTATAAAGCAGGGGTCCTAGTACCGATCCCTGAAGTACTCCACTCACGACTTTAGCCCAACCTGAAAAAGTTCCATTTATGACAAACCTCTGTTGTCTGTCCTTTAACCAGTTTTAAATTCAGGTGCAAATATTATTACTGAGTCCAATTTTCTTTATTTTGTACACCAACCTCCTGTGTGGAACCGTATCAAAAGCCTTTGCAAAATCTAAGTAGACCACATCAACTGCATTACCCTGGTCTAATTTCCTACTTACCTCCTCAAAGAAACAAATAAGGTTAGTTTGGCAAGATATATCCTTCATAAATCCATGCTGACTATTAATAATAATTTTGTTTTGCATAAGGTATTCCTGAATTTTATCCTGTATTAAACCTTCAAGTAGTTTCCCAACTATTGAAGTCATGCTTACAGGTCTGTAATTACCCGGTTGTGATATAGCTCCTTTTTTTAAATATAGGCCCCACATCTGCTCTACGCCAATCTTGTGGTACTGAGCCTTTGGAAATGGAGTCCATGAATATTAAATGTAAGTGTTGGCTATTGAGTTCCATTGCATTCTGGTTCTCATTGCAACTTTTAGGAGGGCAGTTACCGTGGAGTGATTGGGGCGAAAGCCAGATTGGAATTGGCTAGGGAAATTTGTTTCAGTATAGTAATCGCTTAATTGGGAGTGAACACATTTTGTCCATGACTTTGAATAGAATTTTAAGAAGAGAGATTTGCCTGCTGTTTGAGACAGTATTTTTGTCCCCACTTTTGAAGATTGGGAAAACTCTGGCAGTTTTCAAAGTCTTAGGGATTTAGCCAGCAGACAGAATAGAGTTGAACAGGGAAGCAAGTTAATAATTAGTGCACTAAAAGCTCTAGTACCTACTTAGTAAATAAATAAATTAAATTAATTAATGTGAGTGAATGTGAATGAAAATCAAATATAAATCAAACACAATAAACAGATTTACTTAAGTAATTTAAAGTCCCATGTGGTAGTCCTGTGGTAATGTCCAATGCAGCCTAAAAAGTCTCACTGTGTGTCTTAGGTCCAGTATATAATGCAAACAACAACAGACCTCTCTGGCGCTGAGGATCAAATATGGGGAGGTCAAGATGAACTACTTGTCACGTGAAGCCATGTGCGTGCGGGAGTCAGGAGAGAAGGATTGTGGCACAGCAAGGACACCGTCGTGAGAGCTCAGTGAGTGATGTCATTGGAAACGGCAGAGCGGCGGCAGATTCGGAGGAGTTTGGAGCCACGAAGCTGTCCAGCAGAAGGAGAGCAACATCCACAAATGGGGAAATATCCATTTGCCAGTGATATTGTGCACATTAAGGCTTGAGACCTAGCCACTTGATGTGAGTAGGTTTTCAATTTTTACCCATGGCAGAGGAGGGTATGAAGAAAGTGACAAAGGTCATTACTCTATTTACGGCTATATTGTGAGCACGCCATATATGCCTACAAATGTATTTTATATTTTATTGTCATACCTTTTATTAAATTGTTATCCTTTGCCATATTTACCTAGCTTATTCGCCATTTATATAGGGTAATGCACAATTGCAGTGTATATGTTTTCTTGTCTCCTTTCTCTGAGGTTAACATCTTTGCAAGACCCAAATGTAGTTCATCTTGACCTCACCATATTTGATCCTCAGCGCCAGAGAGGTCTGTTGTTGTTTGCAAGGGAAGCAAGTTGTTTGGAAATAGCTGGAGCACCAAGTCATAGGAACTTAGATTGCAGTAAGTTAAGTACACATTAGCTGCTTAGTTTAATTTGAGGACCACTTGTGTAATCTCCTTTTCAGATACCGGGACAAATGGAAAATTGTGGAAAGTGTTGGAAGAAGGTGGAGCTATTGGGGTACTCTCAGAATAAGGTTCATGTTTGTAGTTTGGTTTGCGTTTCCCTAATAAGTTTGTAGCCCACTCCACAAAGTATTCATTGAATGCATTTGCAATGTCAGTGGGATTTGTTAGAGTAATATCCTCCATAATGATATTACATGGCTGTTCATGGCTAGAAGGCTGGAATATATTGTTGGTGACTTTCCAGAAGTTAGCTGGGTTTTATGTATTCTGGCAAAGATTGTCAGAGTAATATTGTGCTTTTGCATGTCTTTTTTTGCCTTGTGTGCATATTCTGCAAGCATCTGTAGTTAGTAAGATCCTTGGTAGTGGCAGTTACTTTGTAGCTTTTTTCACAAGGCATCTCCGCGATGGTAGAGCACTATAAGTTCGGTTGTTGAGCATGGGTATCACAGAGTTTTAAAACCTCTCATTGGAAATAGTAGAGCACAGAATCGGTGTCGGGAATTAAGTCGATTCTGTACCAGGGGTAGTTGGTAAGGACAGACAGAAACTGTTGTGGGTTAATGATTCTACATGTTCTAGTGAGGAGAACTTTAGGGCTTGATTGGGGTGGTTTAATTTTCCTTACACAGTACACTATTGCATGGTCACTGAAAATGTCAGAAAGGATGCCAGAGGATTGGATTCTGATGGAAATAGAGGGGATAATCCAGTCTAGCAAGGAGTGCTTATGAGATTTCAGGTTTGTCTGTGTGGGTTTGGAAATTAGTTGTGTTAGGTTTAGTGACTTGAGTTGTATCTGGATTTTGTTGTTTTTAGTGTCGAGCCAATTGTAGTTGAAATCCCAAGAACTAGCAGCTCACTCTTCTCATTCAGAGAGGAAATGTTGCCAAGAAACTGGGTGATATCAGATACAGCCGCGGCCGCTTTTATTTTAACACTTCTCGGATATTTTCCGGTGACTTTTTCCGAATGCCACGCGCTTCGCCGCATTCATGCAACATTCATGCCGTATTCATGTTGCATTCATGCCGGCGTCACCCGTGCTTGATCTGTTTAATGAGAATGGTTCGGATTTAATTGGTTGCAATTCTTCGTGTATCCGCTAGGTGGCAGATATTCATGAATTCTAATGTGTACACTACATGTGCTTCAATAATGTGTCGACTTGCAGGTGTTTAAAAAATACCACAGTGGTCCTGTGGTCAAGTGAATTGACCTTGGTACTGAAGAAGTTACAACACTGTATCTATTTAGGCGTTTCATATTAAAAACTTAATGCAAAGTGTCTGGTGTTCTATTCTATTGTCCAGAGAGGTCCAGAGATGAGTACACCACTGCAGTCCGTGTTAAAAAAAAACGACATAACGTACGCTTATTTAATATGGTCAGCAATTAGTGCAGCAGATGATAAGATGGCCACAGTTGGTCAAATGTATCAATATTTTATCGAAAATTATAACTTTTACAAAGTTTCACCAGATGCTCATGTGTGGAAGCGTGCAATAAGGAAAAAGTTATGTACTGCTGCGACACACTTTATTCGAGCAAATACCCAGTATGTACCTGGCAGATACCTGGAATGCGCCGCTCCTCACCTCTGACAAGCCCCGTTGCATTTGCCTTCCCAGCCATGGTTCATGCCTGGCTGACGGGCGGCTGATCTGTTAAATGATAATGATTAGGATTTAATAGGCTGCAATGCTTCGCGTGTCTACCAGATGGCATAAATTCATGAATTGTAATGCAGTATATATATATATATATATACTGTGCAGTATTGCAGCCAGCGGGAATAAAATGCTTCAATCCCTGCCTGGAAAATAACGCAATGCACTCGGGCAGAAAACAGTCACAAACCTCAATACACCAGAGTATACCCGAATTCGTGGGACTAGCCGAGCTCGAATAAAGTGTGTCGCCAGTGTATCGATCCATGTTTTTTTAGTATTGCTCCTGCACCCGGAGTTACAGGAAGAGGGTATTGGTGTGTTGCCCCAGATTTTTCCTGTATCTTTGATCATGGAGACTTCAAAAGGCGAAAGGTCATGGTAAAACCAACTAAGAGTCGTCAGTCCCAGGCAAGCAATGCGCCAGCGCCAGTGCCAGCAACGGCTTCCAATAACGGTCTGACTGTCAGTGAAAACCTGCTGACCGGCAACCCTTGCTATCTGTCCCTGCCTGGATACCTGCAGCCTGAGCAGGATTTAACGTACAGATACCAGCAAGCTTGCATGTACCAAAATGATTTCCAGCTTCATCAGCTGTCAACTACAGGTGTAGCAGGCCCGCTGTCACCTGTCAACTACATGTATAATCAAGACTACGGGACTGGCAGTGGCTCAGCACCAACCGAATGGCAACGTCTATGGTGGGTACAGCTGCCGTATTTAATTCTTTTTTTACCATATCAATATCAATGCACAGTAAAGCGATTTTCCTGTAATCAATCGCTTTGCTTATGGTTATTTAGTTATTTTAGTCACAATTTGTGAAAATGTAGTCCAGCAATATCATTGGCTGAGCAGCTTCTACAGTAGATACTGAAAATTGGTGGACAGCTAGGCGCATGCGCATTAGAAGCTTGTTGAAACGCATATGCGTCTCATCACATCTAGGCACATGCGTGTATGTGAACAAGAGACGCCCCGGGAAAATTATTGTTGGTACTGACCGAGGGGACTGTGCGAACTTCTTTAGGGGACATGAATACAAAACTAACCAAAAAAAAAAAAACTCTCTACCAGCGCTTGATCCAAGTGATAGACTAATTGGTGTGATAACAACAATTGTGTGATTACAATGTGATTACATATGCAGCCAAGGGGGCAATAAACAATGGATTGTTCAAATCCAATACCATACAAATACAAATACAAAAAATGTCCCCGGTGCAAAGTGTGGTGATGATAATTACAGTACCATATCGAAAGACAGTCCTGTTTGAAAAGTCAGTCCTGGTAGTAGAATGATTCATCAACAATGTGAGGTAGATTTTCCTCTAGGCGTGTTCCCTTATGTTGTCTGCAATGACAGATAAAGAAAACACACCATTGCGCAGTATACAGACTCAATTGCCCTGTCTTTCAGGTGTCTTTCAATTTTCTCCAACCACGGTTGTTGCGGTGTATGCTGCTACTGGGACGACGCAGACCGAGTTGAAGAGAGCCACCTTAGGAACCACGAGGGGCTCGTGGAGATCAAGGTGGTGGAAGAGAGCTAAAGAACAGATTCTCTCCCCCGAATGAACAAGAAAATATCCTGTAAGTAGGGATTTTCCTCTTCAGGTTGGGGCAATTGAGTCTGTATACTGCGCAATGGTGTGTTTTCTTTATCTGTCATTGCAGACAACATAAGGGAACACGCCTAGAGGAAAATCTACCTCACATTGTTGATGAATCATTCTACTACCAGGACTGACTTTTCAAACAGGACTGTCTTTCGATATGGTACTGTAATTATCATCACCACACTTTGCGCCGGGGACATTTTTTGTATTTGTATTCTTTAGGGGACAGATAAGAAAAACCCAGAATTGCTTCAAAGAAATACTGATGCTACCAATTGTGTGCTATCAATACTAATCGTCCAGTATAAATAAACTGCATGAAATATATAAGGTATACTTCCGTTCAGAGTCCCATTGTGATATAAGTGTAATAAATGGTTAATAATCACCCCACTTGCTCAAGTCCCATAGCGTCACACGGGTAGGGGCTAGAGTGTGGTAAGGAGGCCGTGTGGCAGCAAAACCGCCGCGTCCCCTGAGAAGGGACCAAACCGCTAAGTTTGCCGCCACCCTCCGCCACTGCCTCACTGATCCCTGTGCTGTATCTGAGCAAGATGACCTCACAGCGGAGGTATACACGGGGGATAGATGGAGGAGCAAAGGCACTCACTTTCTTGACATGATGGGTCACTGGTCCGCGCTTGGCGTTCGGCGTCCACCATCCAGCGATGACGTCAGGATCTCTGGACCGGAAGTGACGTATAGCGTGCTCCAAGCCGGGAAATCCAACAAAAATAGAACAGGAGGCGGTGCACTGCTACCATCAGGGTGAAAAGGAAACGATATCTCCACGCAATATGAATGAATAAAAGGTTGTTTTATTTGAGTGCATATACACTAAAAAAGTGCTACAGAGCTAACTCTGACGCGTTTCGTCCCTGCCTGGGACTTTGTCAAAGAGTATCTAGTACCATACATGAGGATGTATATATAGTGAACCTAAACAGCCCATTGGTCCAACTTAATTGGTGAGCAGGTGATTACATAAACCATTAATTAATGTATAAGGAACACCTAGCCCTTACTAATCAATGGATTTCACATATATGTCATCCTCATGAACGTGTAATTCTGTTAACAAGACACTGAGAGACACAAAATACATTTAAAACCTAATACTTCACAAGTACCAGTAAGTGAGTAGCACATCCCAGCAACATACATTTATATATATATAAAGAGCCTTGTAAAGCTCTAATAAAATGCAGTTAGAACTTTTAATATTTCAATATATTATTAACATACATGGTAGAAAATGTATCTAAATCATATACCAACAATATATGTACAATATACATAGATGAAAGGACCTATTGTCAAATGTTAATGGATTCATGTTTATCATCAATTTGAAGCTATATAACGTGTAACAACTATAATATCATAATTACTCCTTACCACACTCTAGCCCCTACCCGTGTGACGCTATGGGACTTGAGCAAGTGGGGTGATTATTAACCATTTATTACACTTATATCACAATGGGACTCTGAACGGAAGTATACCTTATATATGTTCATGCAGTTTATTTATACTGGACGATTAGTATTGATAGCACACAATTGGTAGCATCAGTATTTCCTTGAAGCAATTCTGGGTTTTTCTTATCTGTCTATCATATACTGGTGGCTCATTGGAATGCTACTCTACAATCAAGATCTTGGTTTTTAAAGATTATATTCTACTACATTGACCAAGTTTTTTTTCCCGTCAGGATAAAGGACACGCAAATAGGTTGTTTTCAGAGTAACTCTTCATATCATATATTTTGGAGTGCATATACTTGCAACATTCATTGATTCTTTTACATTGGATACAGTGTTCATCTTACACATACATGGTAATCTGTGGACTGTTTATTGACTTTTTGTGGTAAATATTGTTTTCTATCATGGATGAAGAGGACACTTCTATAAATCATGTTACACAACGGACTTATACATATGGAGCTGTTAATAACAGCAAACGGGCTAAAAAAGCCTCACATGTGTTTGGAGAAGATAAGGAGTTAATTTGTGATGAACCATCAGATTTGACTAATCATTTCGCGAGATTGGAAAAGTTACTTGTACAGGACATAAGACTCTGGTGGGATATAACCACGTTAGAAAATTATATAAATACCAACAGAATCCCCAGAGGTCTACGGGAAAAAAAAGTACCGACGTTTGGTTTCGTTAATCGACAGTTTGAGCAGGATTGGATAAAGATCTTAGATCAGTGCTCAATAAGATTGATGGCATTAATCATACAACAAAAAATCCATGAGAAAGAATTGTTGAATGTAGAGATTACATCCTTTCAGAGTAAATTGAAACCCTTTGAAAAAAGGGATCAATTCATTAGAAATGATGTCACTTTATTAGAGACTTTAGAAACGGCTGAAAATGGTATCAGTGATAAGAAACAGATTAAGTTTGAGAGAGACAAGGCTGATTATATCAGGGGCCATGTCTACTGTTGGCAAAAACCGCCACAGCGGGAAGGGTCAAGACCTAGACCTTTTAAAAAATATCATGATAGAGGAACAGAAAATCGTACACCTAATAAATCCATACTTAAAAGTAGAAGGGTGGACACATCCAGTTTTGACTCTGATCAATCAGAGGGGGACACTAGACCGCACTCAGTGTCCTTTGATAAATCTGATGATTATGGGAGAGAGTATACTGATACCTATAGAACGGACCCCAAACCGTCCACGTCTACTGCCTTAATGTTTTCAAGACCCCTTAAATCTGATTCTAAATCTAATAATGGTTCAAAAAACTTAAAACCACACGAAGATCAAAGAGAAAACGGGGAATTAAGAGGCAGAACGAAAAGGAAGAAATATACTTGAATAAATCCATAGATAATGTGGTTAACCTCTCTGGTATCGAATTATCTGTTGATCAGTTATCTTTACTTAACCGCGGTTAGGTTTTGCCCCTACTGGTAATTTTCAGATTTTTGAAACAGTGATACTGTAGACTTACAGAAGTTTACTCGTCAGCTATCCCTCAAAAAAAAATTTGTATCACAGGCTTCACATGCATCAACAAATGTCCTTATGAATTCTCATGAAAATGAATCTAATTCCAATGATAATATTGCTATGTTTGATTTTAGAGATCAATGTGTAATATCAGATATGGAAGAGTTGCTAGTACAACAAGGTGAAGAACCTAATTTAAATATGCAATCATTTTTTGGCAATCATGATTCGGGTTTAAGGAAGAAGTCCATATTTTGTCCCAGTGCTCAAAGGGGACCATATATTACGGCCTTTGAGAAACTGGTAGAGCGTGATATTCATCTGCTTAATAAAGGTTTCTCGTTCTCTAATGTCATGAATAACAACCTCACTATCTCAGAAATGGAACAATTAAAAACTCTTAAGCAGGATAAAAGATTAATATTTAAGAAAGCTGATAAGGGAGGTGCCCTAGTGGTACTATCATCAGACTATTACAAGAAAGAAGCATATAGACAGCTTAATGATCGATCCCTTTATCAACCTTTAAAATCTAATCCAATTGAGGAATATCAGATAGAATATATGGAATTGTTGGAAATGGGTAAGATTCTAGAAGTCATTAATTACAAAGAAATTGGGTTCTTGGCCTGTCCACATCCCGTGACACCCATATTCCATCATCTCCCAAAGATCCATAAGTCGCTGGTTGACCCTCCTGGTCGACCCATTGTGGCCAGTATTGGATCTTTGGGAGATGGGTTGTCACGGTATGTGGACGGTTTTCTTCAACCCTTGGTATACCAATTACCATCCTTTATCAAAGATACGTCAGATCTGATTGGATCTATCAGGGGTCTTCAGTGGAAATGTGGATACAGGTGGGTCACTTTAGACGTGACCTACCTGTATTCTATTATTACACACGAACAGGGCATTCAGGCTCTTCAACACTTTTTGAATTTATCTGATTTATCTGTTACACTAAGCACTTTTTTATTGGAATCAGTCACGTTTTTACTCACACACAATTATTTTATGTTTGATTCACGTTTTTTTCTTCAGAAGTTAGGCACTGCTATGGGTTCTTCTTTTGCACCATCTTATGCGAATATTTTTATGGGTTTTTTGGAGGCACGACACATTTTTCATGATTCCAATTTATTTCTATCGGCGCTTTATAGATGATCTTATTTTGGTGTGGGACGGGGACTTGAACTCACTGACCACTTTTATTAACACACTTAACATTAACAATTATAATTTACATTTCACATTCACACAGAACATGCACCACATAGATTATTTAGACATGACACTTTCAATAGATGTGGATAAAAAATTACAGACGGATATTTTCCGTAAACCCCATTCCAAGAATGCACTGTTATGTGCGACGAGTTGCCATCCACCGGCACTCATCAAAAGTATACCTAAGGCGCAGTTTATTCGGTTGAAGAGGATATGCTCTACGAATTAAATCTTTTTGAGTAGGTCAAGTGAGATGACAGCGAATTTCAGAGAAAGAGGTTATAAAGAGGAGGATATTAATAAAGCATTTAAATATGCCGATTCCATTGATAGGGATGAGATTATAAAAACCAACAGAGGTAATAATAAAAAGAAACGAAACATTTATGAGGATAATGCGATCTGTCCATCCTTTATTTCAGTGTATAGTAAACAATCTAAGGCAATAAAAGAGATTTTTAAGAGACATTGGAAAGTACTTACCTTAGATCATGACATTGCTTCATTGGTACAAAGCGGCCCAAGATTCATTTATAAAAAACCCAAAACACTTGGAAATCATTTGTCGCCTAGTTTGTTTAATACACAGCCCAATAGCCAACCACTAGGGAATATTCCTAAAGGTTTTTTTCCCTGCGGGCGATGTTCAATTTGTAAATATTCAAGATCCATTAAAAACATTACCACATGTGAGGGCAACCATCGTATTAATAGCTTAATGAATTGCCATACAAGCTATGTGGTTTATCGGTTACAGTGTGGCTGTAAGATGTCATATATTGGACGCACAATTACTGTAGACCTGTGAGAATAAGGATGCAAGAACATATTAGGCACATTCTGAAAAAGGATATGTTGCATCCGGTTTCAAGGCATTTTCATTATGTAGCCAGGGTGATATCTCTAATTTTTCATTTTCAGCTTTGGAACATGTTGAGATGCACCCCAGGGGTGGTGATAGATTAAACAAACTTAATACAAGAGAAATGTATTGGATTTATGTTTTAAGTACACTACATCCCATGGGGATCAATACTGAGTGGGATTTAAAACACTTTTTAGTTTGATTATGAGTTTTTAGTAGTTTAACAGTTTTTATTATTATGATCATTCATTTATTTTAGGATGGTTACATTTACTTTATATTTAATTACATCTATTTTCATTAGTCACTTTCGGTGGTTTTATGTTAGTAGGATTAGGATATATGTCACATATAGTCTTGTTTCATATATAAATATAAAATATATATATATTAGTAATTATGATATTATAGTTGTTACACGTTATATAGCTTCAAATTGATGATAAACATGAATCCATTAACATTTGACAATAGGTCCTTTCATCTATGTATATTGTACATATATTGTTGGTATATGATTTAGATACATTTTCTACCATGTATGTTAATAATATATTGAAATATTAAAAGTTCTAACTGCATTTTATTAGAGCTTTACAAGGCTCTTTATATATATATATATATATATATATAAATGTATGTTGCTGGGATGTGCTACTCAGTTACTGGTACTTGTGAAGTATTAGGTTTTAAATGTATTTTGTGTCTCAGTGTCTTGTTAACAGAATTACACGTTCATGAGGATGACATATATGTGAAATCCATTGATTAGTAAGGGCTAGGTGTTCCTTATACATTAATTAATGGTTTATGCAATCACCTGCTCACCAATTAAGTTGGACCAATGGGCTGTTTGGGTTCACTATATATACATCCTCATGTATGGTACTAGATACTCTTTGACAAAGTCCCAGGCAGGGACGAAACGCGTCAGAGTTAGCTCTGTAGCACTTTTTTAGTGTATATGCACTCAAATAAAACAACCTTTTATTCATTCATATTGCGTGGAGATATCGTTTCCTTTTCACCCTGATGGTAGCAGTGCACCGCCTCCTGTTCTATTTTTCTTTAGGGGACAGACTAATTTGAAGCAACTATTACAGTAATACTTTTATTTTTCTTCCTCAGAAAAGAAATTGTCATCACGCTGAGAACGGCAAATGGAGGGATTTCGATGAATATCGCTTTTTGTAACGATGCTTGCACACTGCTGAATCTGAATCAGTGCCATTTTTATTGATTAAGATAGAATAACTGTGAGCTTTATAGAAAACTTGAAACAGTATGCTGTTTTTTTCATAAAGTATACAATACATTTTTTACGTACTGTACTGTATAATAAACCCGAAAATAAAAAGTATGCATTTATTCTGTACATGTATTACAGTGTGTGTGTTCAAATACTAATACTAATAATGAGTTTTAATACTGTTTTGATGTAACGCACTTGCCTACAGTATACAGTACTGTACAGTATGCCTTATGCCTAATGGAAACGCAAAGGAGACACAATGAAACAATTACAATTTAAAACAGGCAGCATTTTTTTTTATTAAAGTACAGCAACTGAAAACATTTAAGAATACAATTTAAAACAAGCAGCATTTTTTAAATGAAAGTACAGCAACTGAAAACATTTAAGAATACAATTTAAAACAAGCAGCATTTTTTTATTGGTGGGGTAAGTAAAAAAATATTCATGGTGTACTGTAAGTAAAAACATTTAAGAATACAATTTAAAACAAGCAGCATTTTTTTTATTAAAGTACAGCAACTGAAAACATTTACTGTAAAAATACAATTTAAAACAAGCAGCAGTACAGTTACAGCAAGTGAAAACATTTACAGGTGTATGGTGTACAGTAAGTAAAAACATTGACAGTATGAATACAATCCAATCACGCAGCGAATTCGATCCCCAGTAGATCGTCCTTCCAGGGACGATGCCTTGTATGCCGCAAAATGCCAAGAAAAAAGAAAACAGACCGGATCTGGCCGCGTCTTGTCAGAGCGACGCGATTACAGCCGCATTAGGATAAAGGCGGCCGCAGCTGTATTAAAGATTTATTGTTTTTGTTTTTAGCAGTTATACGTCCTGTCACTCTTGTACTATAGGTATTGTTTGGGTTGGACAGTGGGGCTCTCCATACTGGATATTATATCCCAATAAATATAATTGTTACCCTAACCATGAGTGCATACAGCAGAGACTGTGACTATTCAAACACAAACCAGTGGCAATCGCCAAAAAGACCCAGGTACACCCAGATACATGCTGGGTACATGCCTTAAACTTGCCTTAAACTAGACCCAGCATTTCTGCATTGATTAATGGCCCATCAGATTAACAGCGGGGATCCCTGGCAGTCCCATTCAAACGCCAGGGACCCCTGCTGTGTTAATCCTATGAGTCATTAGTCAATGCAGAAATGCCTTAAACTTGCCTTAAACTAGCCAGGTTACACCCAGCACATACCCAGAATGTAACCGGGCTAGTTTAAGGCAAGCTTTAGAATAGTTGTGGCCTCATCTGTGCATGCATACAGTATACTGTACAGTACTGTACAGTATGCCTCATGGAACCTTGTTGAAACGCAAAATTCTTGTGTTTACTACAGTAACTACTGTACAGTAATCCTGCACACACTTCGACAGTACCAGCTAAACACCCCCCCCCCCCCCAAGGAGACAGAATGAAACAATTTTTAAAGCTTCCAGTGACTGAGCTCCAGATCAGAACCAACGCTAACACCACCCTAACTCCTGTTACTAGTTTTAAATACCTGGGCATATGGTTTGACTCCCACTTAACATTGGGAATGCACATTGATACCCTTACATCCAAAACCTATGCCAAACTAGGTGTACAGGAACAAATCCTCCCTAAGCCTGCTGGTCAGAAAGTGTATTGCACAGCAGTTGCTAATGCCAATTATCTACTATGGAGATATACTATATGGCTCGGCATCCCAAACCCACCTTGGCAAACTTGACACCCTCTACAATTCAATTTGTCGTTTCGCTGTCCAATGCAACTACAACACACATTACTGTGAAATGCTCAAAGAACTAGATTGATCATCCCTTGAGTCTAGGTGCAAATTTCCCCTTTCCTGTCTTGCCTTCAAATACTTTCTGGGCAAGCTACCAACCTATCTGAAAAAGCTCCTCACCCCTAACACATGCAGCACTTATCATCTGAGATCTGACTCCAAAAGACTGTTCATGGTCCCAAGGTTCAACAAAGTATCCGGCCGCTCCTCCTTCTCTTACCGTGCACCCCAACACTGGAATAACCTACCAGAGACTCTCACATTCACCACCAGTTTAAGTTCTTTCAAAACTAAGGCTGTCTCACATTTTAGTCTGGTCTGTAACTTTTATATAAGCCTATAATATACATCTTCTCTAACTGTGCATGCAATGTATTGTATATAATGTATACCCTGTTCATTTATGTAACTGTATTTGTAACCATGTATTATTTGTCATATTAACTATGCCCAGGACATACTTGAAAACGAGAGGTAACTCTCAATGTATTACTTCCTGGTAATTTTTTTTATAAATAAATAAATAAATTACAATTAAAACAAGCAGCATTTTTTTAAATTGGTGGAGTAAGTAAAAAAACATGCATGGTGTACTGTAAGTAAAAAACATTTTAGAATACAACTTAAAACACGCAGCATTTTTTTTATTGGTGGAGTAAGTAAAAAAAAAACATTCATGGTGTACTGTAAGTAAAAACATTTTAGAAAACAACTTAAAACAAGCAGCATTTTTTTTTATTGGTGGAGTAAGTAAAAAAAACATTCATGGTGTACTGTAAGTAAAAACATTTTAGAATACAACTTAAAATAAGCAGCATTTTTTTTTATTGGTGAAGTAAAAAAACATTTATGGTGTACTATAAGTAAAAACATTTAAGAATACAATTTAAAACAAGCAGCATTTTTTTTATTGGTGGAGTAAGTCAAAAAACATTCATGGTATACTGTAAGTAAAAACATTTTAGAATACAACTTAAAACAATCAACAAGTCAAAAATGAATCAACATTTGAACAGATGACCAATCGTGCAGCGAAATGCCATTCATGGAGTCTGTCACGATTTTCATTAAATGATCGCTAATTGTATAATAGCGCCGCAATTCCTCCACAATAGTCTTCCTTAAATTTTCAGGAAGAGCCTTTTTGGTGCGATTCCCTTCGTAATTTACATTGTGGGCCCACCCGTAGTACACCACGTAGGGCACGTGGTGCTTGAAAATGTACATGGCATGTTTCTGGGCTATACCACCACTTGCAAACCTATACTTCTCCCGGAGTGGCTGGGACAGCTCACGCAAGATGATGTCGGGCACCGTCTCAATGCAAGCATATGTGGGTGGGATTCTGGGAGCGGATGTGCTTCTGGGAGCGGGTGTGCTTGTTGCGGTGGGCGATGGTAGGTTGTCTGGGAGGATGTTGTCTGGGAGGATGCTTTCCTCCTGTCTTGGTTGATTTGTCTGTGTTGTCTCCTGGCATGGTCTTGACGGGGTTGTCATCAACGGCATACATGAACACATGTTCTTCTGATGGAGGGGGTGCGCTTGGTGATGGAAGGTTGAAGGTCCCATTCATCCCATCCATGCCACCCTCCTGCTCCTGTGTCAGAGATACAGGGGCATGTACTAAAAGCAAATTATGTATCCCCGCTATGACAGTCTCTATCTTCTCCATGCGCTTATCCATCTTCTCCATTCGTTGATCCATCTTCTCCATCCGTTGATCCATCTTCTCCATCCGTTGATCCATATTTAGCATGGTCTCTAAAAGAAGATCTATCTTTACCAGTATAAAGTTCCCAGGGATATTGACACTTAACCCATTCAGCATGCGGTCTAACGAGCTGGATCTTGTGCATGGAGTGCTGTGGACATCTGGGTGGATGGTTTCTGAAAAGGATGAGATGGGTGTTCCCTGGAGAGAAGCGGCAGCGTCGTCGAAGAGTGATGGAGAAGGTGACCTGTTGATTTCTGGGAGAGAAGCGGCAGTGTCGTCAAAGAGTGATGGAGAAGGTGACCTGTGGGTTTCCGGGAGAGCAGCGGCAGCGTCGTCGAGGAGTGATGGAGGAGGTGACCCATGGGTTCGATTGGTTGGCTTCCATTTGTTTTGCTTTGTGTCTACATCAGCGAATTTCTTCTTGACATACAGTAATAAGGCTTCTTAAAAGCCTTAGCCTTTGGAGTCGTCAGAAGGTTTTCTTTATTAGCCTTAGCATTTCGCTTTGGCCTTGGCAACGGCTTCCGCCTTTCGCTTTTCGGCTCAACAGGCACGGCAGAAGAGAGTGGGTTCCTGCGTCCGTGGAATCGGGGTTCATCCATTGAAGCAGATGGCACAATGCAGTATCTGGACAAGGGCAAGCTCAGATACAGATCATCGAGTGGGAGGCTATGCAATGTGTGTCACATTTTATGCATGGAGACGAGGTGCAGATGTTAAAGTGGGCGTACTCTAATGTAACTCATTAAAGTATAAATACACCATCCATTTTGTGGATTCACTGCACATTACCAGATGGACCTCTCAAGGTATAATCAGGTTTCGGCTGCTATTCACATTGATTTTCAGATAGTGTCCCTTTGCGAGATTGGGACGAATGATTCAATCTGTTGGTCCCGTTTCTTCTCCTTCTCCTTCTGAAGTTGCTATGATCAAACATATTCGCAACGGATGGTTCCAATACACAAAAATCTCTTTTAACACCTGGATTGGGGGGGATGCGAATGACGCAATATTAATTGACAAAGTAAAGTGCACTGGATTTTTCCATTTACTAGAGTCAGCTGAATCCCTGAAGTATTCATAGTTGGCAATGCGATAGCCATATATTTCTAATACAGTGGCTTTATTATCTGCTGCATCATTAATTGCTGAATAAATGAGAAAGATAATACTACATTCTGGTTTCCCTACAGCAATTGACATTGCACTCTTTCTCAGCTCACGAAAAAGTTAGGTGTGTGTGACCACAAAGTATAACAATGAGTAGAACACATTGAACATTTACGTTTTGGAAAAAAATATTAAAACAACCATATTTTGATAACGTCTTGAATGGTCAAGGCAATAAAACAATGAGGAATTGTAATGCATTGCAGTATATTGCTGGATCAGTCTTGCACCTGCTTGAGATTTACAGCACTCTTCATAGACTAACTAACTTAACACATTGAACGTGCCATCTGGCGGACAGGCGTTGAATTTCAAACAAACAAATCTGAATTCTATCTGGCATATCCTGTTTCATTCAGGTGTTAATAGCAGCACAAAGAGCTGTTTCCAGTTGTCTACAACTAAAAGGGATGTATATTGATTACATCTCCAAACAAAACAATTAATGTCTAGACTTTAGTTAAAGAATACTGAACATATAGACAGACTATATCTGTACATCATAAAGAGGCTAGACAGACACAGAGACTGCTTTTTACCTTCTGAGCTGTATTCCTCTATGCAGCTCCTCCAAACTCTGCAGGCAGTTTGGCTTGGAAGGATTAATCCTGCAGGAATTCCATTCAGAATCATGGCCTCCAGAGAGTTAATCCTCCCAGGCTGCAAAATTTACTATTTTAAGTGCTGGAAGTCCACTGGGGAGTCCACAATGTTTGTCTGCGGCACCGAAAACAGTAACTTTTGCTACATCTGTATGAAACTGTTGTACATCTGGGCATTAATGCAGGTAAAGAAGTACTTAATGGTAATGTACTAAAATAGACATGAACACAGGTAAGCTTTTGAGGGCATGGGTATTAACTTTGCTTCAATGTAATTAGAGGGTGTTCAGTATGTTTTAAATAAAAAATGCCTTCTCATTTGGTGATTCACTGACCAATGGGTCGAGTGCCTCCCGTCGAATGTCCAATTGGATGAGGGGAGGCGGGACTAACATGTAACCATGTTTGATGAACACTCTCCAGCACCAATTAGAATGGAGCATCTATCAACTCTCTGACGCATTCCAAACATATAAAATGTATCAAAATCACTTGGGAATTCGCCACCGATGAAGTCTAAGTGGTGAAATGTACGTCGGGTATGTTTGACTTCAGCTAATGAACCAATTCGGAGAGGCGAGGGCATCCTGGTGGTCAGAGAATTTCGGAGACTGTGGTCGTGGGCAGCAATAACGCTCTGACGTGTATTTACTCAATTACTGATGCAGTGTTAGATTTTCATTTTTATTCTTTCCACTATCAGCCACTGAGCTGCATACTGAAGTAAACACTTGTGAGGTTTATTTCCTGGAAGTTTAACTCCAAATATTACCTAACTAAACAAGCACCCTTGTCTTGCTTAGTGGTGGGGGGTTATTATACCTACCCACTACACTGGGTTACTAGGTTCTAAAATAGGAATGGGATACCAGCCACCAATTACCAGAGACCACACTATTATCATATAGGTATTAGGTGTAGTGTTCAGGTGTAGGTTCCAGAACCAGATATTTTGTAACACCCAGTTTAGAGGTATTACTTCACTGCAGGCTCCTGATATTTATGGACTACTCAGTTTATGACTAAGTATCATTTCTCTCCTGATTCCTATGGGAAAGCCATTAACTAATAGATGTGTCTATATGAATTTGCATCTTAGGTAATAGCCTATTACACAACAGACATGTGATTACTATATCCAGCCAGAATACCAGGAGAAATATACAATACTTTATCTAAGGAAATTAATTTATTCACTTATATTACCCAGTTTAGTTTAGGGACTTGAACGCTCTCGCATTCACTCTTCAAATTTTTATATATTTGTGTTGTTCATTTGTTTCTCCGTCCATAATCCCTAAACACTTATATTTTAATTTAACATTAATACAAGTTTACATTTTAATCACTATAGGGTGTTTTAGTGCAGCATTAGGGGATTCTTCTCTATCTTAGTCATTACTAAAATAGAATCATGATAAATTGAGCAACTATTTTAAATTATCAAAAGATCCTCCCAGGTTTGCCAAAACCTTAATGACCAAGAACATAAGGATTCTGAATTATGTACAGTGTTTCAGTTTAGTACTTAAAATATAGTTTTGGTAAAATGATTCAGTATAAAATAATTTTTTTATATTCTTGGCACAGCCTAGGAGAAGTCTACATCATAAAGTTAATTCTGTTTGCAAGGGTTTAATATCATCTTTTTCAATTCATTATCAATTTTGTTTTAGATTTTTTTTTATATCAATGTCTTGTTCTTTGTTTATTAGGTTAGAAATGATGCTGTAAGCCATTATTGCATATTGTATCTTGAGTTCTTATTTTTACTACATTAAATTCTTTTTTATGACTATTGATTTTCAATCTCTTTTAAGAATGCTCATAACGATCCTTAGGAGATAATGAAAGGATAAAATGTAATTGTGATTCTCAAAATTATTGTATCGTACAATATAAAGAAGAAAACTGTTCTGAAATAGTAATTTGATAAAAAAAAAATTCTAAGGTCTCTATAATATATGTTGTGCATTTATGTAGATTATAACAAAAGTCAAAAAGCCTCAGATCTGCAGCCAATATCACAAATCATATAGTTAAATACTTATCTGTTTTTCTTCATAGTGATGGTCATTTAGCTCCTCACTAGAGTTATGACTTGCAAAAGAGAGGGAACCATGGCGTGGTTTGCAAGCTTCAAATGCTTTGGTCAACGGATGTAACTTAATGACCCTAACTTATGAAGAAAAACAGATAAGTAATTAACTAGATGATTTGTCATATTGGATGTAGCACTGAGGAGTTTTTCTCTTTTGTTATATATTACGAGGTCACAATTTCAGTTGCACTCCCTTTGGACACAAATATATATGTATGGTGGGTTTGGGTTCTGTACATTGATCTAGATTGTTAAAGTACATAAACCTTGAAGAGCCAGGATAAATGTTATAGACATACTGTTTTTTATTCCTCACAAATCCTTGTAAAAATACATTAAATATATATTTGTAGTCTGTATAGATTGAAAAACTTAATCTTTACTTCTAAATATGGAAGGGCTGTGGGGCTTATGCAGAGAGGAACGTTAAAAAAGTGTAAAATGGATATAAAATAGCCACAGATTTGCCGTTAGTGAAGGTGTTATGCAGAGAACGTCGTTACCTCTGGTTACACATTTCGGCGAAAAACTGCTACTTGCCAACTTTTCCTGGAGACTTGAAACTCGCCATACTAATGCACATATTGGCGCGTTTGCGCGCTTCGGATCTTCAACAATAGCACGATATATTAGCATGGCGAGTTTCAGGTTCTCGCCAGGTGTTTGGCGACTTTTACTATTTTGAAAACTTTTATGGCGCTTTTTAAAAATCGCGCCATTTTCTCACGAGTTACAGATTTTTTTGAGATTTTTTTCGCCAGAAGATGGCGCAATTTCACTATCTATCCTCTCTGCATAATCCCCTGTATGTCAGTTGGAGATTGATACTGTAATTGCATTTCATTACTTGTCTTCATAAATGGAGGAATAATGTTAAACAGATGTTGTTTTTTTAAATTAATTTTAATGTTCCTTTAAAAGCAAAAACAACTTATGATAAACAAGGACATAATTGTGCTTATAATATTTTAAATAAGAATAACATTATTTTGAAAAGTTTGCATCAAAAATGTTAGATAATTTTAATAGGAGCATTATAGCTAAATAAAAGTTTCTAATGGACATCTGTACTGGAGGCCTTGTTTTATATAGATACAAACAGGCTGCTTCCTTTCTACTACATATATGGTGTCTCTTGTGCCTAAGACGAATTAGTCAAACACAGGAAATGTTCCGTAATTCAGATACTTCAACTACTGTACAAGTGTGCACATCACTATCAAAGACCCATTACATTGCTCACATCCGACATTCATTCCTACAGTATATTATTGTTTTCTCCTGCATTTATGGTAATCATTTGGGGAACATTAATTACAATGTAAGAGCCACAATTGCACGTGTGTACGTATGTGCGTAGATAGAGTGCTGAAAGAAATAGAGGAACAAAGTCCCAAGATACCAAAGCATGGAGTAAAAATATATTTAGCTGGAGAGGTGCTTAACCCTATAGAGTGTGGCTGCACTCAACAATTTATTCAACCGTTTGCTGTGTGTATTATAGTATATGGTACTTTAACAATGCTAGGTAAAATCCATCTTTGAATCCTGTCTCATTCAGCCCTTAATTAAATTAATCTTTTACACCTAGGCAGGGAACACCCTGTGTAGGATAAACATTTGTTTGAATGGCCTCACATGTGCTAATTAAGCAGGCTGAACTTAATTGTCAGGTGATTTGTTAGGCCCCTATAACCCCAGAAAGAACAGCTTTAGTCTGCTTGCAGCACATCTCCAAGTAGCACATTGTAAGTGGCAAGACAACTGAAGTTTAAGAGGAAGTTGTGAAGAAGTGGAAAACACCTACTGCCCTGATTCCTGCATTTCAACTACGCTGGAAAGGAGGATATCATCTATCCCAGACTGCACATCTCAGCACTTTACTATTGCTGTGATGCCGCCTTTCATTTTTATATTTGCTGTGACCTTACTTCTTCTCAAATTATGCACTTCCTTCCACCAGCCTCATCATGTCTCTAACTCTATTCACATATCGCCATCTCTCCTTTCTTCACCGCTTCTCAGGACACATGAACTCCTTTCTTACCTGTGCCCTCTGACACCACAGATATATTGCCTGCACTAAATTACACCCCTACAAATCATCCTCACACATACTCTTTCTATCCATGCTTCTCCTCCTTGCTTCTGGGGATATCTCTCCCAATCCTGGTCCCTGCCTTATTTCTACATGCTCTCATCCTCGCCTGCCAAATGCAACTTCTACTCTATCTGTTGTCAACCACTCCAACCTCATACCCATCCCCTGCCACCCTCCTTCCTCTCTCCCTTTCTCCTGTGCCCTTTGGATTGCTCGCTACCTTTCTAACAATTTCCTCTCTGTGCATGACATCTTTCTCTCTCACTCTGCTCCTATTTGCTATAACTGACACCTGGCTCACTCAGTTTGACTCTGAACTGGAAGCTGCCCTCTCTTATGGTGGCCTTTCTTTCTACCACACTCCGCGTCCTGATGGCAGGGGTGGAGGAGTGGGGCTCCTGCTCTCCTCTCTCTGCAGTTATCGAACCCTTCCTACTCCTCCCTCTCTTGCTTTTCCCTCCTTTGAGGCTCACACTGTCCAGATCTTCTCTCCTCTCCCTGTCCATGTGGTGGTCATTTATCACCCACCTACTACCTCTACTCATTCCCCTTCTGCCTTTCTCTCTCACTTTGAATCCTGGCTCTCTTTCTTTCTCTCCTCAGACTCCCCTGTTCTTTTCCTTGGGGACTTCAATTGCCACATGGATGACCCCTCTCTCCCTTTGGCTTCCCGCTTTCTCTCTCTAACCTCTTCTTTTGGCCTTCAACAGTGGACTGCAGCAGGCACCCACAAGGATGGCCACTACCTAGACCTGGTTTTCACTAAAAACGTATCTCTCTCCGATTTCTCCATTTCCCCTTTTTCTCTCTCTGACCATCTCCTCATCTCATTCTCTCTCTCGCTTCTCCCCTTCTCCACCTCCATCTACCCTGTGGTTTTGCAGAAACCTGCACTCTATTAACCTACTAGACTTTGAGTCCACTGTACGCTCCTCCCTCTACTCTCTTAGCTCTGATACAGACCCTGACAACCTGGTCAGGAACTACTACTCTGCCTTATCCTCCTCTCTTGATCTACATGCCCCGCTTTCTCTTTGCCGTCCTGACCCTTCTAACCCCAGACCCTGGCTAAATTCCCACATGCGCATGCTGCATTCCTCCACTCGTTCCTCTGAACACCTCTGGAGGAAATCTCATACTCTCGCAGACTTCATTCACTACAAATTTATGCTATTGTTTCAATTCTGCCCTCTCGCAAGCTAAACAAGCCTACTTCTCTTCTCTAATCAACACGCACAAGTCTAACCCACATCGACTCTTCTCTGTCTTTGACTCTCTACCAAACCACCCTCAGCTGCCTCTTCTTCCTCCATCTCAGCTCAGGACTTTGCTGATTATTTTAAGGAAAAGGTGGAATCCATACGCCAGAACATCCCCTCTGTTTCTTCCTCCCATCCTACACCTCTTCCTAACTCTGCTCCTGCCTTCCTTGACTCTTTTTTCACTGTCTCAGAGGAGGATGTGTCATTGTTGATCTCCTCTTTTCCCTCTACCACTTGCTCTTTTGACCCCATTCCCTCCCATCTCCTAAAACCTCTTGCTTCTACTATAATACCTACGATCACACACATTTTTAACTCTTCCCTCTACTCAGGTACCATTCCCTCCTCCTTCAAACATGCAACAGTTATACCATTACTTAAAAATAGCAAGCTTGACCCTACCTGAATTTCTAACTTTCGACCTGTCTCCCTCCTGCCTTTTGCCTCTAAACTCCTTGAATGCTTTGTATTCTCTCACCTGCTCCATTTTCTCACCACCTATTCACTCCTATACCCTCTACAATCTGTCTTCCGCTCTGCTCACTCCACTAAAACAGCCCTCACTAACATAACTGATGACCTCCATGCTGCCAAACACAGAGGTCATTATACTTTGCTCATATTACTTGACCTCTCTGCAGCATTTGATACTGTGGACCTCCCTCTCCTCCATCACATTCTCCATACTCTTCGTATTCGTAACAAAACTCTATCCCGGATCTCCTCTTACCTCTCCTCCTCCTCTATCGATCTCTATGTGGGGGTACCCCAGTGCTCTGTCCTGGGACCTCTCCTCTTTCTCTGTACATAATCTCTCTAGGTGACCTAATAAAATCACTTGGGTTAAAATATCACCTCTATGCTGATGACACACAAGTTTACATTTCAACCTTTGACCTTATTCCTGCTGTACAGACCACAGTTTCTTAATGTCTCTCTCCGATATCATCCTGAATGCCCCTCCACCGACTTAAACTCAACATACTTAAACTCAACATGTCAAAACAGAACTCCTCATATTTCATCCCAAACCTGGCCCCACTACCTCCTTCCACATTACTGTTGTAAGTTCTGACATACAACCAGGTGTGCAAGCACGCTGCCAAGGGGTCACACTCGACTCCTCTCCCACATTCTCCACTCGTATTTAAAACGTATCTAATACCTATTCCTTTTTCCTCCACAATATTACAAAAATACAACCTTTCCTCTGTTGCTGGACTAATACAACTCTGACACATTCCCTCATTCCCTCATTCTCTCCCATCTTTATTATTGTAACTTCCTGCTGTCCAGCCTTCCTGCCTCTCACCAGTCCCCCCTACAATCTATCATAAACGCTGCTGCCAGAATCACTCTACTATTTCCTAAATCTTTCTCAGTGTCTCCCCTGCTGAAATCACTCCCCTGGCTTCCTATCAAATCCCACATTTCACACTCAATTCTCCTCCTCGCTTTTAAAGCTTTACACTCTTCTGCCTTTCCTTACATCTCAGCCCTAATTTCTCGCTATGTACTGTACCATCCGACTCTTGCGTTCCAAGTTCTAAAGCCCTCTTCACCTTAAACCTTTCTCACTGACTGCCCCACACATCTGGAATGCCCTAACCCTCAACACACGACTAGCACCCACACTAAGTCCCACCTTAAAACACACCTGCATAACGAAGCATATGAGTAGCCATACATACATACATACATACATACATACATACATACATACTAGTGCCTTTGCCCATTTGTATGTGCGGTGATGGGCTTGAGCGGGTTGGGGTAGTTTCCCTGGGTAGGGTGGTTAGGACTCCAAGTGGGTATCGTGGGGGTCGGGGGTGTTGACCCCTTAATTACTACAGCTGTTAATAACCACTAAGGTAATTACAAGGTTAGTGACCAGTAGTTTATATTTTTTATTTTAGTGTTGCTGTCCATAGAAGATGCAGAGGATGAAGATGATGATGAGAGTGGCCTTCATCCTTAGCAGGGGTAAGTACACCTTTCATTTACTATATGCTGGCTGGGTAATGTTTTATTTTTAATGGGCAAATGTGCTATTATCCAGATCTGGATAATAGGATTTTGTGTTGGGGGGCTATAAGGGGTAGAGGGGGTGGGTAGTAGGGTGCCCATTCATTTTCATTTGGGTTATCGTTGCTCCCATTGAGGGCATAGGTAACCACACTGGCAATCAATGGGTGTATTGGTGTGATGGTTCCGTGGATTCCTTCCTCCCCATGTGTCCCCGGCACCGCGCTTCCCCCTGCCTCTGATATCCCTTCCTTGCCTCCTCATTCTGTTCTCCCTTCATCCTCCTGCAACCGTCCCTCTGCGGCATCCCCTGACGCTCTCCCAGCGTCTGCGCGCATTCCCTGCAGGGCATGCGCATGTTCTCAAACACCCGATCCCCTCCGCAGTATTCCCTGCTCGCGGTCTCCCTCTGTCTCCCCTCCGGTCCCCTTACCTCTTGCAGTCTCTTCTCAGGTTCTCTCTCCTCCCTCGGCGGGTGCCCCCGCGGTGCGGTGCTCCGCACGCCTCCTGACACAGCCTGTGCGCACGCACCCTAACCTTACAGAGGGCGCGCGCACACGCTCCTCTTGTAACCTTCCCCAGACCTCTGGCTCTGCCTCCCATGCTGTACAAGCTATCTCCCTCTCTGGTTCACCTGTCTCCTCCCTCTCTCCTTCTCACCTATCCCTGCTGCCTCTCACTTCACCCTTTACTCCTCCTCTCTCTCCCATTGGTGTTCTCTCACTTCTGTGGGTGCATGTTATAACCCTACCCACCTCAGTACTGGGGACTGGCCAGGTCTGCAGGCATACAGGCATCACATTATGCAGAGCCAAACAAATGCAGACCCCCCCCCTGAGGTGGGTCAAGGTGTTTCCTTGGAATATTTACAATTTGTGAGCAACCAGCTGACCACTGTTTCCCAGCAACTTGCTAACCTCTCTATCCAGGAAACCCCAGTGGCTCCGTCACCCCCTGTCTCAATGACCTATGATAACGCTGGACCACGTATTCCACCTCCCAACCAGTATGATGGGGACCCTCTCACTTGTCTCCCTCTCAGTTTCCTACCGGATGTTCTAAGGTGGCTTACATTTACGCCTTACTCACCGGCGATGCCCTCGCTTAGGCCTCTCCCCTCTGGGAACATACTGTCGCGGCCGCCTTTATTCTAACACTTACCCGGATTTATCCGGGCATTTTCTCTGTTTGTATCGGAGTTTTCCGCACGCCGGCCGCATCATGAGATAAGCGCTAATGGCGCTTATAATTGAAAGCGCCCGAGGTGCGGGAAACCGGCCGAAAATGCCTCCGGTTTTAAAATTCCCACGGTGGCGGCCGCATTAGGATAAAGGCGGCCGCCACTGTAAGACTGAATTAACCCAAGATTACACTAAATTTAGGCGTGAATTCCAGCAAGTGTTTGACACTCCCGCTCGCCGGGAGACGGACGCTTTTTCTCTATTTCATATCTCACAGGCTCGAAGATCTGCTGCCAAGTACGCGATTGAATTCCGTACCCTCGCCGTGGAGACTCAATGGAATGATGAGGCACTTGCCGCCGCATACTGGCACGGTCTCTCCGACACCTTGAAGGATGATCTTGCAGCTCATGCCCGGCCTTCCTCCCTGGAAGTACTGATTACTCTCAGCATACGAATGGACCAACCAACCCAGGAACGACTTCATGAGCGACACTGTTCCCGTTCTCTTTCTTCCCCGGTTGTCTCTCAGAGGTCGTCCGCTTCGCCCTTCCTGGCATTGGACACCCCAGAACCGATGCAAATCGGTAGCCAACAACCTCGGGCTGCGGAGAGAATGCAACGCGTCAGAAGGGACTCTGTTTCTACTGTGGTTCTTCAGAATATCGTCTCCAGAACTGTTCCCTGAAGCCGGGAAACGGAAACACCCAATAAAGGTAGAGGGGCATTTAATACGTGATCTGGACATTATGAGTATCTAGTGATGCCCTTTGGGTTATGCAATGCTCCTGCTGTTTTCCAAGAGTTTATGAACGACATCTTCCGGGATGTATTGGGGGCATTTGTTATCGTATACTTGGATGACATTCTCATTTTTTCTAAAAACTTAGATGAACACATTCACCATACCAAGTTGGTGCTTTCTAGGCTCCGTGCTAACCGCCTATACGCCAAGATGGAGAAGTGTTTGTTCCACCAGACCTCTACTGCCTTCCTAGGCTATATTATCTCTAACCAGGGTTTTTCTATGGACCCAGAGAAATTAAAGTCTGTTCTCGATTGGCCGCTGCCAAATTCTCTCAAGGCCGTGCAGTGTTTTCTCGGCTTTGCCAATTATTACAGGAAATTCATCCATAAAAAGGTGCCGATCCCACGTCTTGGCCCCCTGAAGCCATTGACGCCTTCGAGTTTCTCAAAAAAGCCTTCGTCTCTGCACCCATCATACGTCATCCTTATACCTCTCTTCCATTCACATTAGAAGTTGACGCCTCGGATGTGGGAGCCGTTGAAGTACTTTCACAGAGATCCTCTCCCCAAGAAAAACTCCATCCCTGTGGTTTTTTTCTCGGAAATTCTCGTCTGCCGAGAGAAATTATGATGTTGAGAATTGCGAGCTATTGGCCATTAAATTGGTTCTTCAGGAGTGGAGGCATCTTCTAGAAGGCACCAAGGAGCCTATTGCCATCCTCACCGATCACAAAAATTTACTGTATATCGAGGGGGCTCGACGATTAGGATCTCATCAGGCCCGTTGGTCTCTTTTTTTTTCCCGTTTCAACTATACCATTTCGTATATATTCCGGGTACCAAAAATATCAAAGCAGACGCTCTCTCTCGCCAGTTCGCCACGGAGAACGAATCCAATGAGTCCACGGAACCTATTCTTCCTGCCAAGTGCATAATCTCTGCCAATAATTTTGATGTGTTGGATGAAATCAACAAAGCCCAGGTTCACATTCCCAGCAGGTTCAGGGTACCAGAGGGACGCTTATACGCAGCTCCACAATTTCGCCACAAAATCTTACTTTGGGGACATTCTTCTAGATCGGCCGTTCATCCAGGCTTCAAGAGGACAGCGGATCTAATTAAACGGACCTTTTGATGGCCTAAGATGAACTACGACATTTTTTATTTCACTAGTGCTTGTCCGGTATGTGCCCAGAGTAAATCTGCCCATCACAAACCTTCAGGTCTTCTCATGCCTCCTCCCATTCCGGAGCAACCTTGGAAACACATGTCTATGGACTTCATTGTCGAACTTCCCAATTCTAAAGGAATGAATACCATTCTTGTTGTTGTAGACAGATTTTCTAAACACTCACACTTTATTCCCCTCAAGGGTCTTCCTAATTTCGCTACTTTGGCCGATATTTTTTCTAAGGAAATTTTCAGATTGCACTGTGTTCATATTTCGATTGTTTCTGACAGAGGTTCTGACTTCATCTCTAAGTTCGGGCGTGCGTTTTCCCAGAGACTTGGGATGTCCCTTCTTTTTTCTTCTGGATATCACCCTCAGACCAATGGTCAGACAGAAAGAATGAATCAAACCTTAGAGCAGTATCTCAGATATTTCGTCTCCGAATCTCAAGACAACTGGGTGGATCTGTTACCGTGGGCTGAATTTGCTATCAACTCTCTTAAAAATGAATCTACGCAAGAGTCCCCTTTCTTCATTAATTTCGGTTTTCACCCTAGCAGTCTTCCCCTCTCCTCCCCCCTTCTGGCATTCCCGCAGCGGACTTCATGTTTCTACCCTTCAGAATTCTTTGAGGAGGATCCTTAAGACCCTACAAACTGCCGTCTCAAGACAAAAAACAAAGGCAGATCGACTTCGGCAACCGGGCCCTTCGTTCAAACCCGGAGACAGAGTGTGGTTGTCTTCAAAAAATATAAGGCTCAAGACCCCGTCTCCAAATTGTCCCCGAGATTTTTGGGCCCCTTCAAGATATTAGAGAGGATCAATCCGGTCGCATACCGGTTGGAACTTCCTCCCACCATGAGGATTCCTTCTGTGTTCCATGTATCCCTACTCAAACCTTTCATCCAGAGCTCTCACTTCCCAGACCGTTCCCGAAAACTCAACCCGGTGACCACTCTCGGACAGCAAGAATATGAAATTCACTCCATAATTGACTCCCGTTGGTCCAGAAATAACCTACAGTTCCTGGTCCATTAGAAGGGGTATGGTCCAGAAGAGCGTTCATGGGTTCCGTCATGTCACAACCATGGAGACACCCGGATTCAATCCAATGTAGTAAAAATATTTGTTTTTTCTGAGTCACATCGCGGAGCCCCTCTTTTTCCCCTTCAGGTGGCAAGATCAGAATATGCATGTTGCAGCCGAGATGTGAATCTTGGAGCTACCTGAATAGCTTGATTGTTCCAAAAATGTGTTTGAGCATTTTTGAGCTCCTGCACTTTTTTTCTGTGCTTGACAATGACCAAGTGAGGAGAAGCAGTTCTTGAGCGAGTTTGGTATGTTATCGAAGCTTTCTGAATAGCTACAATTGTAAACTCGCTCGAGAAGTGCCCAAAACTGTCATTAAGTTACTTATGGAAGTTTACTGAATAGGCCCCATAGAGTTTATTGAGAATTCCCTCACAATTTAAAAATGGTAGGGTCATTTTATATTTGTACAGTATATCCATAAAGGGAGGAACACCTGCAAATGGTTCAAATAAACAACATATCCATCATATCTACACTCAATATATGAAATGGTGGGAAAAAATACATAAATGTACAGATACAGTGGCCATTATTCGAACATTTCTCGAAATGGATTTCAAGATTTGCCCGAGATTCTCTCAAAATTTGCCATGTGGCTGACTAATGGCCCATCGGATTAACACAGCAGGTGTCCCTGCTGTGTTAATCCTACCGGGGTCTGCCTGTGTAGGAGACACATAGTGAGAGAGAGAGGCTGAATCAGTCACTCTAACTGCAAGCCTCTCACAGGCTGGGGCTCTCTGGAGCTGAACTGCATTGATTTCAGGTCGGCGACCCCCTACTTCACGAGATACAGGCCCCGTTATGGGGTACCGGTATCCCCGCCATGTAAAAATCCTGTGGGTCACCTGACCAAGGGATTTTCACATTGAAGGAGATACCAGCCCCCCATAATGGTGCCTGTAGCTCGGGAAGTAGGGGATCCCCGGACCTGAAATCAATGTGGTTCAGTTCCGGTTCACAGACCCCTGCTGTGTTAAAATTATGGGCCATTATGTCTTCAACGGACCATCTCGGACCACAAC
Organism: Ascaphus truei; assembly: GCF_040206685.1. Lineage (NCBI taxonomy): Eukaryota > Metazoa > Chordata > Amphibia > Anura > Ascaphidae > Ascaphus > Ascaphus truei. Next base: position 481,163,385 of record NC_134483.1, read on the forward strand.
ACGGCATAACGCAGTATGTACCCAGGTAAATGTTCGAATAACAGCCACTGCATCTGTATATATAGGTTACATAGATGTCATAAAGTACCCCCTGTAAAGGATGACAACTTTTCAAAATAAATGTACCCAAATATTCTGAACACCCAATATAGGGAATACAGTAATGTCCACCAACCAACATTGTAAAGAGACCATATTTCCAAGAAAAGTACCCAGAACATATCTAGCAAGTACGCTTTACAGTGTTTATGACAGAATATATCTAAATAAGTCTATAATTTCTTATTCTTATGAATTCATAGGGCATCTTGCAAAAGAATATGAATCATAACAACAACATTTGTATTTGTTTGTATCATACAATACATTTATAGGAAAACTTAAACATCAGTTGTTTCTTTCATACACTTTGGGGAAACACAATCAAGTTCGAAAATCTATCCAAAGTTTCCTTTTTTAGAAGCAATTTTTCTATGTCACCAACCCTTGTAAGGGGCAATACCCCATCTATGATTTGACGGTTTAATTGACTAACCCCATGTCTTTTAATTCTAGAGTGTCTTGTCACAAGGGAATCTATAACATCACTATCTGAGGGCTTTAGTGCTTTTCTAATGTTACACTTATGTTTAGATTTAAGTCTCTTTATTGGTCGGATAGTTTTTCCAACATAGCATTCCCCACAGGGGCACCATAATAAGTAAATCACAACATTTCATTCACATGTGTAGTTTTTCTTAATCTGAAATGGTTACCCAAGTCTGGGGTGTCTAAATGTATCACCCTTAATAACTGAATTACAATGAACACAATTTAGTCACGAAAATGTGCCATAGTTTCTCTTAGACAGGAATGTCTGTGTATCGCCTATTTGCTTTAATTACTTAATCCCTTACATTTCTGCACCTAGTCTTAGAAAAAAGGGGAGGGGTGTGAAAGATATTACACAATATAGGATCACTATTGTCTTCCAATGTTTCAACATAGATGTTTTAATGTATCTGGAGACCAAAGGGTGTCTATTAAACTTTTAAACTTGTTTAGATCGACTCTTAGGGATCAATAGTCTGTCTCAATCCAAATTTTCAACTGTTCTTAATGTTTATTAACAATCTCGTGTTTATGACACCTCAAGATTTTTTTTTAATCTGTTGTAACCTTGTAACCAATAGAGTTGGGTCTGAGACAATTCGTTTAAGTCTTAGTATTGCCCAAACAGCAAATTATCTATCATTGTGGGTTATGAAAGATTTTGCCCAGCATAAGATTTTTCCTATATGTCTTTTTCACATAAATGTCTGTTTTAGTACTTTTTTTTTCTACTGACCATAATATCCAGAAAGCTGATCTTATTATAGTCTGGCACCATGGTAAATTTACAGTAATAGTACGATGAGAAGAATTGATGGAATTTAAAAAATCCAGAGACTTCATACTGCCCTGCTAGAGGAGAAAGACATCATCAATATATCTACACATTAGACAGTGCAGCATGAAGTCCCAATAACTCTAAATGATTTGGCCTTCAAACATGGCTATGAGTATATTAGCATATTCAGGAGCCATGTTCGAACCCGTCACTCTTCCTTGATTTTGCAAGAAAAAGTTATTCTCAAATCTGAAGTATTTTTTTTTTCAAAATGATTCAAGTACGTGTAGTTGATTTTTTAAAAATTCTGGTTTAGTTGTATCACCCATAATTTCACCCACTGCCTTCAAACCCCATCATGAGGAATTGAAGTATATAGAATCTGTACATCCATTGTCACCAATATAGTCTCCTATATTGTAAAAATCAATACAACTAATCAAAGTATCTATATTATTTAAGAAAAAACATACAATTAGCCTATAATAGGAATAATCCCTTCAGAAAAGAGCATTACTAGCAAAAAATGCCATAGTTTTGTTAAAGTCTCTTGACTTCACTCAGGTCTTCAACTCTTTCAGTTATTGTATTATTGGCCAGTAATGCTCTGTTTTCCAGGATTATTACTTAAATAACAAACCTATGTGTTAACAAACAGTACAATAATGCATTTTTGTAAAAATGAAAACAGAATGCACATGTTTGTTAACTATAATTGCCACTTATGAATATTGAAAAGTATATATGCTGTAGCTTACACGTGCATTAGTATATAAGAACCAATCTAGAAACTCAAAAAAAGCATAAATAGCATATACATCAATTGTAGCTGCAACATGGCAACGCAAGACTCAACAGTCGGGGATAGAAGCATGCATCAAAATGTTCAGCTTCAGTGAGGAGGAGCTGCTAGTAAGGGATCAGGGGACACGTTCCCTACGGCGGGTCCCTTCTGCTCCGGCTCCCTGCACCACCGCACACGCCAGGAGCCCTCCCCGCCGGCTCCTTACCTCCTCCGGTCAGGCGCCGCTCCTCTCCTCTGCGGCATACACCATCTCCACCCGTACGCTGCCGGGTCGCACGCGCTGGAGCCTTACAGGGCACGCGCGCACCCGATCCTCTTGGCCGGCCTCCCGCATGCCTGGCTCCGCCCCCCACCTGCCACAGGACACAGGGCTATCCCCACTACTCACCTGGCTGACCCCCCCTCTAGGCACCTGAGCCTATCTCTGGGCCTGCTCGAGCACACCTCCGCTCCACCTCTTCCCCCTATTGGTCCACCCAGGTATATTACCCCAGTTTGTCCCTCTCCTTCCTCGCTCTGCATAGCTTCTTGTGGCTCTTGCTGTACGGAGTTCTATGCCTGGCTCTCTTGTGTATTTCAGCTCTCGCTCCAGTTCCTACCCCTGTATACTACCTTTGGATTTTGATCTCGGCTTCCGTTTGACTTCGTGTACTTCTCTACCCCCAGACACGGCTTTGGACTCTACTATGCTGTTCTCTCCTATCCTCGACCTACGGTTTCTGGATCTCACTACTCGCACCTCTGGCGCCCCGGACTCGGCAAGTATCTGGCTAACCCTCTCTCACCAGACCCGGTAACGCACTCTACCACACTCCGGGCATGCCCTCACTGCTGTGGGTGCATGTTATACCCTTACCCACCTCAGTACTGGGGACTGGACAGGTCTGTGGGCAGTACAGCATTACACCTCTCAGGAGAGCACAAGCACTACAGATAAAAAATAGAATTTGGAAGGCCAGCTTGGGCCATGCTGTTGGGTCCATCAATCTGATGTTTGACTCAGATACATATTTGTAACATCTGTAATGTTACCTGATGAAATTTTTTTTCTTTTTTTTTTATAAAGGTAAATGTTTAGCTGATAATAACTTTCAAAATTATGCAATGTATTGTTAAATGTTTAAATTTTAATTTCCCTTGTCAGACCTCTTTTACGTGGCATTAGTAGTGTAAAATCTATCAAATGTAAGTTCCACCAGGGTTTTCTTTTCTCTAATTTTTTGATACATTGAAAACATGCATCTTAATTGTATTGTCACACAGCTTCATCATGGATAACATTTTAATTCCTCTATATTTTATTTCGTAAATGTAAAAGGGGCCTTTTCACAGACAACACTCTGCTGCATGACCTTCCACTGAGGGTGATAATTCTGGAGTTTTATGTGCATGGAAGACAAGAGGAGATTTTTATTTTAATTATCTCTGAAAGGCAGTCAGATATTCCTTGCACATCAGAAGCTACAATACCCACAGCATCACATATGGTGCCCCAGTAGTAAGCATATCAGTACCATTACCAGAGTTGGTATAGTACCTGCACTAGTACAAACACCAGCACCAGCACATTGGACAACAATAGTACCACCTGCCAAACCATTACCAGTACCAGGTGTTGTAATACCTGCTCTGGTGCCAGCAGAAACTCCAGTACCAGTATTTGCACCAATAAGAGATGCCACACCAGTGGCAGTACCAACACCATATCAACTGCCACACCTGTGCAAGTAGTGGTTCAATTTCAAGTGTTACTGGCTGCACCACCGGCAGCACCACACATACAGTACCTATAACACGTAGTGAGAAGCTATACATAGCTCAAGGCCCCCCAGATAATTGAAGACTGCTTTAATATGTACCAGAATAGGTTGGTACTTATCCACCATGATAGATATAGAGCCTACAATCATTATTTCTGGCAGCTGCAGAGAAATCTGAGGAGCCATCACTGTAAAACTATGGAGACCACAAGACAGCAGGTCAACACTATTATTAGTTAGACCAAACAATTGGTGAGCATCATACAAAAGCCACTAAGGTTCTGATGCCCCCGTCACAAATAACAAATCCCACAGTATTAGTTTCAAGTGTTGTATCAGCTGCACCCTCTTCCCCTCTTCCTCAGCCTGAGGGGCAGTGTCACTTGGTTACCAATGAAGTGGAAGCTCTTTATCTGCATAAAAAAGGGGAAGGCAATGCTCCTGCAATTGTCTTTACAGTTAGATTGGGCTCTCACGGTATTTAGTTACAGTGTTATGTTTACACACCACACTATGATCTATGTTGGTATTTTATGAAGACTGGCATTCTTAAGGCAGTTTATTTTATCCTGTGATATTTAGGTTATCCATTTTAGAGGCCTGTACTATGTATACAAGGACTGTTTCCTATGTTTCATTGCCTTGTTGATTTTCCATATAATTTTAAACAGTACATGAGTTATCAATTATAAACCTCAAGGATTCTGTTTGGTCCCAGTTATTTAAGTATTACTAGTTGCACACAGGGGCATAACTACACTACTGCAAAACCCTGCAATTTAGGTGTGCCCCAGAGCAGGGGGGCCCTGGCTTGCTGGCACTGGTAAGTTGGACAAGGCAAGAGGTTGGGCCCATCCTCTGTATCGGGCTACCAGGGACTGTTTGCTGTGCGGCCCTCATGCATAGATCCCCTGCCGTATACGTGGGTCCTAGTCGGTGCTAGAATTTGGGCCTGCCTAGAAATCGGGTCCAACTGCTCGGGTGGCCAATCGACGCGGGACTAGGGAGAGAGAGAGAGAGAGAGAGAGAGAGAGAGGAGACATGTTGCTTATCTAGAACAGTTGTGAAAAGGAGCAAGCCATGTACAGTACCCATTTTGGCACCTCTTCTTTATGAGCACATATGACCCTCCGCTACCACACAAAGTGGCAGGCAACCTTAGATAGCCAGCTTAAGAAAAATGGGTTACATCAATCAGACAACACAGTGTAATGATACAGGTGGAGATGGAGACAATAAATCACCAGCATCAGTAGACTTAACACGACACACATACCCACCAACACAATATATATTATGATAATGCTTTGATGATGGGGATTTAGATGGTCTTGGTTTATCAGGGATTATGATAATAAAAAGCAGTGATGATGATGTGGGTTGTAGACATGTTCATCTGTGCAGCAGCAGTTATAAAAGCAGGAATGATGATTTCACTGCTACTGCTCTTAGTAACAGTACTAGTACATGCAGCACCCCAATACAACAGCAGCCCACAGTCCAGGAAGCATTTGAAATGGGGAAATATTTTTTACTGCACCCATAAAAGAGCTCTGGTGCTGAATGGCAAGTTAGCTAACATGGTTTCTATAGACTAGTTGCGAGTCAAATGTGTTGAATCTGACTGCTACTGAGAGCTGCTAGCCATGTTGGACCATCCCAAACAGATCATATTTCTCTAACCAGGCACATCCCAAATTGTTGCATCAGTAGTTAAGGCCCTGGAACAGTTGGAGGGAAATAAGGTACACCTCTCTACTGACATGTAGAGTAGGGGTCATGGAGGTGGTGACTACCTGACTGTTACTGCCTGTTGGGTGTGTTTTAGTATTGTCAAACCACAACAGATGGTGAAAAAAAAGTCAACATCTGTTGCTGCAAGATGTTAGGTAGTTAGGCTCAGTGAGTAAAGACACTGACTGACATTGAAAGTTTGAAGCAGGGGAGCCTGGTTCAATTCCCGGTGTCGACTCCTTGTGACCTTGGGCAAGTCACTTTATCTCCCTGTGTCCCAAGCACCAAAAACATAGATTATAAGCTCCACAGGACAGGGACTTGTGCCTGCAAAATGTCTCTGTAATGCGCTACGTAAAACTAGCAGCGCTATACAAGAACATGCTATTATTCTTATTATTATTATATGCACTTTATGTATACAGAGTTTTAAAGAAAAGGCACGCACAACTTCTGATATACAGTATTAGAAAAAACACAGACTGTCATGGAGCAGTGGATAACTTCAAGGTAATTTGAGATTTGGTTTGCCGTGGAGGATAATGATTCCAACTTGGTTGCAGCAGTGAAACTTGGCAACATGACATGTAGTGTACTACATTTTATAGTTACTCATTTCCTAACTCAGTGTCGGAATGTGCAGAGCAGTGCACAGCATTTTGGTCATAGCTAGAAAAATATGTGATCACTTTAGCCAATTGTACACAGCCCACAATGCCTGTCTAAGCTGCAGGAGTTGAACAACTTACAGTAACTTATCACCAGCTAAAAATGGAGGTGTCTGCATGCTGGAATTTCACCTTATATATGCTTGAGTGTATCCATGAAACGCAGAAGATGGGCAATAATTTTGTCATGGAGAATGCAAACCGGCAGCTGATTGGGGTTGTTTTGCCACCTATGCTGTGGCATATGATGGGAGAGCTGTGCACGCAGCTTAGGCCCTTTGACGAAGCCACCATTTTGATGTTCGATCAACCCCCTAATATTCTTGTTAGAAAAAACATTAATCAATATGCAGCAAAATAATGGTTACAATGATGATGAAAATTATGATAATGATATGTTGGTAATGGTTGATAAATTGCTTGAATGCCTGGTGAATGTTCCCCCTGTTGTCAGTACAGCTAAACTCCATTATAACGCGATCCGTTACAATGCAAATCCGCTAATAACGTGATGCAAGTGTGGCTCCCAATTTTCGTATTTATGAATACATAACAACACGATTATTGGTACAATGTATGCAATTGTACATTATTTCTTCTTATAACGTGATGTGATTCTTTGGACCCCAAGCACAGCATTATAAGGGGGTTAAGCTGTATAAAACAGAAAGAGGAAAACCTTCAGGCCACATTTTCAGACCTTTGATTTATAGACAGAATGAAATACTTTTTTCCCCCATGCGGAAGAGACTGTGGCTCATTGCAAGGAAAATGTAATTGATTATATCCATAAAGAGTTGGAAAAAGAGGCACGTCAAAGCAAGAGGCGGATTATGAAGGATCTCAAAGGGCAGCCTCAGTAAGCATACATTCCACCCTGAAACCACACAGTGGTCATCATCATCATCATCATCATCACTTTCTTCCTCTCAGCCTCAAGTTAAGTTGAGTTGGTGGTGGGTGTGGTGGCTGTGGCAGTAACAACAGCCAACGTTGTGACCTATTAAAATACTCCATCACTATGGCATGGTTTTCACTACCATAGAAGAAGCAGAGTCCTCTAATACTGTTGTTCTAGTTCTAAGGACATGGTGGAAGCATAGATGGGTAACATTTAGTTCCTGTCTCCTGAATTTGATCCTCTTAAATAATGGGCTGATAAAACAAATATATGGACTGCTCTATCAAAGCTGACAGTGGACTGGGCTGAGTTGTCCTCTTGCAATTGTATTTACTGCACCTGGAGTAATCTCAGCTGACCACCGTAAAAAACTGTTAAATAAAAAGGCTCAGTTTTGTCAAGCTGAATCAACATATTATTGCTCCCAAATACATGGCCCATGCCCACGCATTAAGGTCAGAGCAGCTTGCTAGTAAGCTATTACTAACACTTCTACCAGAGAGTATTAGCTGCCCAATAAAAATATCATACAACAATAGCTGTCTGCATATATATACATATATACATACATACATACATACATACATACATATATATATATATATATACATACATACATACATACATACATACATATATATATATATATATATATACATATATATATATATATATATATATATATATATATATATATATATATATACACACAACAGTCCAAAAAGAAAGTCTCTCATCTGTATGTGGGGTTTCTGTAGGGAAAGGCCGCTCTGTCATCCTGGGTCAGCATCTTTGTCCAGGTATAGAGGTCTTGGCCCCTTGACTTGCAAGAGCAATCAAGACCCTCTTTTCTTAAGGAAATCTCTGCAATCTTTCTTTTCCTTGGTCAGCTCCCTTGTGAGCTAAGAAATCTCTTTCTTTTTTCACAGAACAGGCTTTTTCTGACAGTCCTTATCAGCCAGGTGGAGTTTGGTTGATTGCAGGTGTGCAATTAACCAGCACACTGCTGGATTAGAGGCACATTTTTCCAACAGTGATAAGTCCCTGTTATACTGCCCCAGAGCATCCGGGAGAAATACAAGATCAGATGTGGTCTACCTCAGAAATATGCCCAGTTCATCTTTAAACACCACGTCAGTTTTCAGATGTATTGTGAGTGGACCCAAAATGTCAATTATTAAGGCAATAAATACAAGAAGGGTCTTCCTGCAAATTTTAGAAGGACAATTATGGAAGAAGTGAAGAGCTATTTAATGTTACCAGTCTTCTTGTGAGAACTGTGAGAGAGCATCAATAGCTTTTTGAGGCATAAAAGGGCTCTTCCCTGGGGGTCTATCAACTTGTTTGACGAATATTAGTTATAAATGTATTTTTAACTATAGATGCGCTGCCAATGTTATTAATCTAAAAATAAAGACAGTTGATTGTTTTAAATTATTTCATTGTTTAATTCTTATTTTCTATTTTGCATGTCTGGGGTTGGGCAAAGACAACGTGCAGGAAATACCCCCCAATTTAGTGCAGGAAACACTCACAGCAATACTGCCAGGTAAGACACAGTGCTCCAATCCATGCATGCCAATCCCTTCCACCTAAACTAACAAACACTGAGTCCAAGTGCTGATGCAGCACTCAAGAATGTGAGTTGAATTATTCCCAAGTTTTATGTTTTTCTTATTGATAAATAAAATAATCTGCACCATAAGGGGTGTTGTTTGTGCTCTTCTTATTGGTTTCCGGAGCTCCGCCGATGATGCCACCATCTTGATGGGCACACACATTCAAGCGCATGTCTTGCGTATGAGCAGGGGGTGCCGGTAGTTGCGGTGGCCACTATAGGTGCACGCATGAGCAATGGCAATAGAGCAGCAGTGGCCATTTTAGAGATAGGGCTCCGCAGGCATTACAGCCCCCAGAATGCAAAGGGGCTGCCGGGCATGTGAGACAGCACAGCCAATAGGGCTGCAGCCCTCCCACCTGCTCTCACAGTGGATACATTTGGTGCAATAGAGGGCATGCCAGTCGGAGCTGGGACACGGTAGGGTGAGGGTGTATGTGCAGGGTTTCTGTGGCCCCTGCACTAGGCCAGAGCCCCCCCCACCCTGATAGGCCCCAGCTAGACTCCGACTCCCCACAAAGTAAGATTGTGGCTGCTACATGGACAGGCCCCTTAGACAGGGGCACTGCCCCATTAGCTGATCAGTGTCAGGGACACAGCAGGACACCGCGCAGCAGTTGCGGCCTGCAGTCTTGGACCAGACCACCATCGCATATAGAGACTATTATGGTGGGACCCTCCAGCTGGACACCACCCCACGTGGAGGTGGACACCATTGCTGATGGCGATGGCGTGGGACCGGATTGACCCCTGTCTTCAGTCGGTGCTACGGGTGTTAGAGCACTCAGCAGGTATCACACCCTCTGCAAGTGCACCAATTGTAACATGTACTGTGGGCAGTGCTGTCACACACATTGGGTGGTTGGCTCCAATGGATATTGAGTGGTTAGGTGCCCAGGGCACCTCAGTACTTTGGGGTAAATCTCATGGGGTGGGGACAAGGTGGTTGGGAGCACTGTAGGTTTACGGCTGTGTGAGGCCTAAGTTATACATGTTGTGGTATAATCATAATTGTGGTCAGTATAACCTGTTATCTATATAATGTGTTAATTTATTGTATTGGGTCCTGTGATGGGGTTATCCAACATTGTTAGGATCCCTCACAGGTGGAGGCACTGTCACCAAATGAACCACCCCAGGCTCCCTGCAGCGGAGGATCAGGCCTCCTGTGAGCCTACAGGTAACAACACACCACACGTAGTCAACCTAGACATGGGTGAAAGGGGCTACATATATATAGAAAAATAACGCATAAAAGAAGGCACAGGGTATGAGGCTTGTGGTATATATAGAGAGTAAATCAATATATCTCTCAGATGATATGAGATCTTAAAAAGACACTATATACAGTGTATAACCATGAAGGAAAAGAGTAACGAGACTAAAACCACACCTCAAAATCTCATTGGGATAGTCCCAGGACCACTATTATAACACATGATATGAGATTCTAAAAAGAGACAAGATAACCCTGAAGGAAAAGAGCAACGAGACTAAACCCACTCCTCAAAACCAGGGACTCCTTGATAAAGTGCAACGCGCACAAAACGCGCAATTGGTCTGTTACACCTCTGTTTTTAATGGGCGTAATAAAAAATTAATTTTTACATCATTTTTGACCCACTCTCCTGGCTGTGGATTGTATCTCCAATTTTAGTCATGTACAAGCACCATCTCGTGAGTACTACAGTATAGGATTCTAATTTTACAACAGTAGCTCCAAGATGTCAAGATGAAGAAAAAAAAATATTGAATATTTTTGTAAAGCATGTAAGTTTTTCATGTATTTTTGGCACAATATAAAGTTTCTTATTTTATAAGACTACTTTTCATAATCTTAGCTGAGTTTATGTACTAGCCTTCTCTCATCTTTGTTATAGACAATTCATCATTTGTAGCCCCTCGGGAATTACAATTTTTATATAATGTGATATTACCATTACAAATTATCCTAACTTAGTTTAAATATATTTTCCCCTAAAGCACTACTCCCACAACAAATTCTGATTCAAAAAGCTACAGGTTGCTGTCCGGATTTATTTTGCAATTCATTATATTTTTTCATGATTATGCTAAAGTGCCATTTAAAGTCTTTTTTGGGACTTTCAATTTGCTCAGTGGATATCACGCTCAAATCAGATGACAACTAATGGATCTTTTTATTACTTGAATTGTCACTATGCATTTGTTTGTTTAAGTTATATTGACTCATCTCAATTGTATGATTGTATTGCACACACTGACACATTAGTACTGCCGCGGCCCCTTTTATTCTCCAACATCCCTGAATTTTTTCGGTGATTTTTTCCGAATGCCACGCACTTCACCGCACTTCACCACGTTCATGCCGCATTCATACTACATTCATGTTGCATACAGTATATTCAATACTACGGGGGTCATGCAGTAAGCAGCGGAAAGGCACTTAGAAAAAATCAGGCCTTTTCCTGCCTGGGATTGATGCTGGAGGTCTCTCTCCGGAGCTGATACCATTAATAACAGCACCGGAGCCCCCCGGCATGCATTCAAGGCAGGAAAAATGCATTTAAAGCCCACTTAATTACCTTAGCGGCTAAACGCTAAGGGAATAAAGGGGTTAACCAGCCTTGCCAGGTTTATTGTGGTTAGTGGGGGTGGGTGAAGGGGGTATTTGGCCCTTTGTGGTTGTTTAGGGCTTGCGGGGGGGTTGTGGGTGCACTTTACCCCTTCATGACCTTAGCGGTTAATACCGCTACGGTCATGAAGGGGTTAAGCCCTCCTGCTACCCACCCGCAAGCCCTGAACAACCACCGTTGGGGCTAATAACCCCTTCACCCACCCCCGCTAACCACAATAAAAAAATACACACACAACAGCCCCACACTATAAATAAATAAATATAAAAATAAATATATATATATATATATATTACAGCAACAACCCCCCTAACATACACATATATGCACATCAATGATACTATAGGCCGGCGGGGGCCCTCGGGTGTTCCCCGCAGGCCTGCAGTTCCAATTCAGTGCACCCCAAAAAAATTACAACACATAAATACACCACCCTTAACACATACAGTATAATAATGTGCAAAATTACTATTATCCACATATGGATAATAGTGAATTTGCCCAATAAAAATACATAAAGAACAATAAATACAATAAATACATATAGTACTCACCCATGTCCGCTGACACGATGAAGGCCATCCTCATCTTCATCACTGTCCATGCCCCCTCCGATGCTGCAAAACATGACCAAGAATAAAAACAGCCAATGTAATGTCTCCTAACCCCTTAATCACCATAGCGGTTATTAACCGCTACAGTCATTAAGGGGTTAACCCACCCTCACCCACCACTCGGGAGGCCTACATACCCTCCCCCACTAACCCCCCACCCCGTGAGGTCTAACCACCCTCTCTCACCCAATACCCAGGTGGGAGGCATACCCACATACCCTTGGGGCCAATACCCCCTTCCCCCACCCACAGTACCCACAATAAAAACAATACACTGCCCCACAATTAATAATTATATCCATTAAATACATAACCCACCTCCTGTGCCCCCCCATAAATACATGATTTATTATTTTACATACAGGGTTCATACTCCAGGACCACGGGAGTCCCCGGGGGACCTGACGGTTTACCTCACAGACCTACAGTGGCGACACACTTTATTCTCGCTCGGCTAGTCCCGCGAATTCGGGAATACTCGGGTGTATTGAGGTTTGTGATCGTTTTCTGCCAGAGTGTATAGCGTTATTTTCCCGGCAGGGATTGAAGCATTTTATTCCGGCTGGCTGCAATACTGCAATGCCGTGTAAAAACACATGGGGGCGCTTGCGAGCTGTTCTCTTTGAAGCCGTCCCCTATAATGAATTGTAATGCAGTATATAAACTGTATATATATATATATATATATATATATATATATATATATACTGTATAACAACAGCCCCTATAACCCCTAACATACAGTACTGTACACATACAGTACTGTATATGCACATACATTAATGATACTATGGGCCGGCGGTGGCGAGATGTGTTTGCAGCAGATGGAGATCCGCTGCTCTCTCTCTGCGCAAACATCGGCACATTAAAAATGATTTTAAATACATTTTTATTTATAGTGTAGATGTGCAGGGGGTCTCGGGAGCTGAACCGCACTGGTTTCAGGTCCAGGGACCCCCTGCTTCCCGAGATACAGACCCCTTTATGAGGTGCCGGTATCCCTCTGCGTTTAAAGGTCCCGATCATGTGATCGCGGCCTGTAAACCAAGCAGAGCAGAGGGATACCGGCACCCCCTAAAGGGGCCTGTATCTCGGGGAGCAGGGGGTCCCCGGAAATAAAACAACAGCGGTTCTGCTCCGGAGACCCTCTGCACATGTACAGTATAAATAAAACACACACATCAATAAAGAATCGTTCTTTCCCTTAGCGGCTATGTGCTATGGTAACGAAGCAGCATTTCTGTATTTTAATAATATTGTACAGTGAGCAGGGGGTTCCCTGAGCCAGAAATTAGTGCTCAGGGACCCCCTGCTCCTGCTCAATATTATTAAAAATACAGAAATGCTGCTTCATTACCATAGCGTATAGCCGCTAAGGCAATGAAGGGGTTAACCCACCGTGCCTGCTTTATTGTGGGTAGCGGGGTGGGTAAAGGGGGTATTTGGCCCTTGGTGTGAGTTTAGGACTTGCGGGGGGGTTGCGGGTGCACTTAACCCCTTCACGACCGTAGCAGTTAATACCGCAACGGTAATGAAGGGGTTAAGCCCTCCCGCTACCCCCCCCGCAAGCCCTAAACAAGCACCGTTGGGGCTAATACCCCCTTCACCCACCCCGTTACCCACAATAAAAAAAATACACACACAGCAGCCGCCAAAAAATAAATAAATAAATCTAAATAAATAAATAAATAAATGACTATAAATAAATACATTTGAAATACATTTTTATTTATAGTGTAGATGTGCAGGGGGTCTCCGGAGCTGAACTGCGTTGGTTTCAGGTCTGGGGACCCCCTGCTCCCCGAGATACATCCCCCTTTATGAGGTGCCGGTATCCCTCTGCGTTTAAAGGGCCCGATCACGTTATCGCGGCCTGTAAACCGAGCAGAGCAGAGGGATACCGGCACCCCCTAAAGGGGCCTGTATCTCGGGGAGCAGGGGGTCCCCAGACCTAAAACCACAGCGGTTCAGCCCCGGAGACCCTCTGCACATCTACACTATCAATAAAAATGTATTTTAAATGTATTTATTTATATTCATTTATTTATTTATTTATTCAGATTTATTTATTAATTGTGCTGCTGCTGCTGCTGTGTGTGATTTTTTTTTATTGTGGGTAGTGGGGGTGGGTGAAGGGGGTATTAGCCCCATCGGTGGTTGTTTAGGGCTTGCGGGGGGTAGCGGGTGCACTTAACAACTTCACGACCATAGCGGTATTAACTGCTACGGTCGTGAAGGGGTTAAGTGCACCCGCAACCCCCCCGCAAGTCCTAAACTCACACCAAGGGCCAAACACCCCCTTCACCCATCCCCGCTACCCAAAATAAAATCTATGTACTGTAAAAACCCCTCCCCTATTCTCTCTTTTAAACTTCCCTGCCTTCACTGTAATCTACTGTACTGTATGTAAAACCCCCTCCCCAATTCTCTCTTATAAACTTCCCTGCCTTCACTATAATCTATGTAAAAACCCCTCCCCTATTCTCTCCTATTGTGTGCGTTAAGCTTCCCTGCAATCTATGTAAAAAAAACTCCCCCTATTGTGTGTTAAATCTCCCTGGCCTGTGTTTCTGAGTGCAGTGTACTGTATGTAAATGTGGGGAGGGGGATCCCGTGTAAATAACCACACCCACCCCCGCTACCCACAATAAAAAATAATCACACACAGCATCCCCGCAATACATACTGTAAATAAATAAATCTAAATAAATAAATAAATAAATAAATACAAATAAATACATTTGAAATACATTTTTATTCCTAGTGTAGATGTACAGGGGGTCTCGGGAGCTGAACCGCGTTGGTTTCAGGTCCGGGGACCCCCTGCCCCCCGAGATACAGACCCCTTTATGAGGTGTTAACCCACCGTACCCGCTTTATTGTGGGTAGCGGGGGTGGGTGAAGGGGTTTATAAATGTGAGTTTATAAATAAAATAAAGAATATTATTTCTAGGGGCCCTAGAACAGAAGTTCCCACGCCAATTGCGCGCTCATTGCTCTTTTTTTACAATGTTGCTGGTCTTGCGGCTTTGCAGTCTGGCAGCAAAAAGCAGTTTGTAGTACTGAGTGTGAGATAAATTAACCAGTTCTTTTATTGCTGAAGTCGCCACAAAAAACTTTTATTTACAAATACAGTACAATACAATGGTGAAACATTTCAAGTGAACAGCAATTCAAAACATCAACACACAATAATACATACAGTACTGTATGATTATTTATTTATAATACAGCTCTGTACTGTATATGCAGTATACAGTATACTGTACTGTAATTGGGGCTTGTCTTTGGGGGTTTATTCATGCAATTATTAGGGTGACCTGCCTTTGGAAATACTATGACAGTACAGTCCCAGCTATTTCAGCCACCCCACCCCCTCCATTAGAGTTTTAAATCCCTCCCTGGCCAAGCGTCAATCGGCTGGCTCATTCAACCCTAATCTTCTGCCATTGTGTTGTTAATCTGCCCCTGGGCGGGCTACGGTAACAAGATTCAGCAGGAGGCCAGCGTCTGATCCCACCATCCCCTCCAACAACCCTTAGAGGCCTGAGGCCTGCCTGCTTTGGAAAAAATCCCCTCTCGAATTGAAAATGTAAATCTGATGTGCATCTGTTTGCTTACAGTAACTGTACTGTTCAGAACAGCCACTTCTTCTAAATTAAATACAGTACATTCTCTAATACCTTTGGAATAAAAATATATATACAGTAATGTGAAATAATCCGTTCTGTGGGTCTGAGCGGGTTGAAAGTCACCAGGTCCTCATACAGTACATTCTCGAATACCTTTAGAATAATAAATATTGTACAGTATAATGTTAAATAACCCGTCCTGTTCTTTTTTCCTTCATAACAGTATCCTCATTGTGTCTGCGGTACAGTAGTTCATTGAGAGAGGAGAGGTTTTGTGTACATTATTACTGCTGTTTACATACTGTACATTTGACTGCACAAGCAGATTTGACGGGACACAACGCCCCCCTCCCCCTTGGGCACCCTTTTTCCTGGAACGACAAGAAAACAAAAACTTAGTTCAGTTACTGTACTGCAGAGTATGTGCATACTGTACTTTATTATGGCAGAACTACTGTAGGTGGCTGGTGCAGCTTTCTCTGTAAAGAAAAAAATGGAGCAGTTAGTAGACAGTTACTGTAGTACTGTCAAACTACTGTATACTGGAACTACTGTATACTCTGACTACTGTTACAGTAAATTCAATGTACTGTACTGTAACCGCTGGTGCCATGGCTATGTACTGTAACCTTATGGCTGCTGCTGCTGTCTCTGAAAAGAAAAAAATCTGTGCCATACTTACCTGTATCATACTGTGCTTACAATACTACAGCACTCTACTACTTTCCTGATGCTTGCCCATTGCGCGCGATGACAATGGGCAACACTGTGGCAATATGGTCTATATATTTATTGCATCGTTCCACAGTGAGTACATCGTTCCAAAAACTCAGTATGGCTTTCAACAACTCGTCCTTTTTGGAGGGTTTCGCCACTTTACGGATATATTCCTTCAGCTGATGCCAGACCATTTCGATCGGATTGAAGTCTGGCGATCTGTGATTGGAAAGAAAGGACAATTGGTTTAAGAGCTAAAAACAGTGGGGAACAAAAATGGGACACGGTCTACTGCACTTACTCCGCTGGCGTCTTCACTCAGTTGATGCCGCGCTCAAGGATATGCGCCGTCGACGCGGTGTGCTTGGGATCGTTGTCCTGGTAGAAGCGGTGACCATTGGGAAAGTCGCGTCTGATGTATCGCACTATCGCGGGCACAATGTTGTCTTGGAAGAAAGCTATATTCATTATTCCTATAGCAAGAAAAGAAAAGTGCTCAATAGTACAGTACAGTGCATACGGTAAGGCAACACTAGTCAAGTACAGTGCATTAGGCGGCATTATATTTGAGAAATTGTACCTTCAAAGATGACAATGCATCCCGGTCCACGCCTAGAGATGGCACCCCACACATGCAGCTTCACAGGGTGTTTTGGCCGCGGCTTCAAAGATATGCGGCCTTTTTTGTGGAACGCAAATCTTGCAAATCTCTCCAGCGACACAGTAGACTCATCAGTGAAGATGCAATCCTGGAAAGTCTCACCGCTGTCGATCCATGCCTGGGCCTGGAGCACTCTTTTGATTTTGTTTGCGTCCCATATCATGGGGAACGCTCTGTAATGACAATGAATAAAAATTTTTTGCATCACAGCGCAGTACAGTTTGCAAAACAACACTTTTACTTTACAGTACCTCCTGTACTGTCCAGTACTAACCTCACACTTCCATATTTCCATCCAATTCTGCGTCTCATCTTCTTTATGCTGCTCTCGGATACAGTCAGATTGTGCTTTTCCTGCAGAGTGTTTTTAACCCTTAATGCACTCCTCTCATCATTCTCCTCACTTATTCTGTCCACCAGAAGTGTAGTCTCCCTACAATGCAAAGAAATTATATTGTTTTATTAATATGCAGCAATATAAAATGTATACTGTATACTGTACATGTAATGTTGTAATATACAGTAAATATAAATATACAAAAAATGTATACTGCTGTACTATAAATATTAATAGACAAAATATACAGTATACAGTACTGTTGTAATATAAATATACTACAGTATATAAATATACTGTTGTTATATCATAATAAATACACATCATATATATTCCGTTGTAAGATGAATTGCAATATACTGTACGAAAAGTGTATACTGCTGCACAAAAAAATATAAATTGACCACACATACAGTATAATGTATACTGTTGTAATATAAATATACTATATAAATATACTGTTGTTATATCATAATAAATATACATCATATACTGTATATTCCGTTGTAAGATGAATTGCAATATACCAAAAGTGTATACTGCTGCACAAAAAATATAAATTCACCACACATACAGTATATACTGTTGTAATATAAATATACTATATAAATATACTGTTGTTATATCATAATAAATATACATCATATATATTCCGTTGTAAGATGAATTGCAATATACCAAAAGTGTATACTGCTGAACAAAAAATATAGATGTACACTACAGTTTTCTATATTTTTTTTGTTAAGTTTTATAAATATACTTACGCGTTAGTTACCCTTGGTGCCTTTTAGTGGTCTCTGTTTTTTCCTTGTGCATGATAGCACACAGTGTTTGATGGCACAACGAGGCTAGAAGCAGCTAACCAGCGTTGGATAGCAGTAATTCGGTTTCCGCTCGTGTACATCGCCTTAATTCTCATGCTGAGATCCTTTGAAATCTTCTTAACAGGCATTGCTGTGAGTAGAAAGAAATACAAACACAAGAATGTGTATTCGATGTTTAGTCGATGTGTATTCAATGTGCAGTGAATCCACAAAATGGATGGTGTATTTATACGTTAATGACTCACATTACAGTACGCCCACTTTCAACACCTGTACCTGGCCGCCATGCATAAAAGGTTGCACACTTTGCATAGTCCACCACTCCAGGATCTTTATCTGAGCTTGCCCTTGTTCAGATACTGTACTGCATTGTGCCACCCGCTTCCATGGAGCATCCCCGGTTCTATGGATGCAAGAACACACTCACCTCTGCCGTGCCTGCCATGCTGAAAAAGCGAAAGGCAGCAGCCGTTTCCACGCCAAGGGCAAAGCGACTGGCTAAGGCCAATAAAGAAAACCTTCTGCTGACCCCAAAGGCTAAGGGTTTTCCTAGACGTAAACCTCATTATGTGAAGAAGAAATACGGTGATGTGCTCTGTACGCAAGACGAATGGCAGCCATCCCACCGAATCCGCAGACCACTTCCTCCCATATGCTTCGACGACTCTGCTGTAGCTGTCCCGGAAATCTTCAGCCCGGCTTCTCCACCCCCATCTTGTCCGGTTCCATCCGAAGATGCTGCCGCCTCTGAAATCCACGGGTCACTGTCTCCTTTGCTCTTGGACGACTCTGCTTCTCGCCCGGAAATCCAACGGTCACCTGTACCGGGTATCCACAGGCCACCTCCTCCACTCTCCATCGCTGCCGCTTCTCCTGTACCGGGTATCCCCAGGTCACCTGCTCCACTCTCCATCGATGCCGCTTCTCTCCATGCAACCCCCATCTCATCCTCCGTTGCACCCATCCCCCCAGATGTCCAGATGCCATGCACAAGCAGCTCATTAGACCGGATCCTGAATGGGATAAGTGTGGATCTCCCCGGGAATTCTATTGTGCTGGCAAAGCTAGATCTGCTTCTGGAGTCGGTGCTACATGTGGAGCAACGGATGGACAAGATAGAGGCTGACATAGCGGGTATACATCGTTTGCTCGGTGTGAATGCTCCTGTTTCCCCAACGCCGGAGCAGGTGGGTGACATGGATGTGATGCATGGTACCTTCGGCCCCCGTCCATCACCAAGCGCACCCCCCCACCAGAAGATGTAATGTACATGTACATTGCGGATGACATGACAACCCCGTCAAGACCACGCCAGGAGACAACCCGGCGACCACGACCGGAGGAAAGCTTCCTCCCAGACACCCTACCATCGCCCGTCGCCTCAAGTACACCCGCTCCCAAAAGACCTCCTACACCCGCTCGCATCGAAACAGTACCCGACATCACCCTGTGCGATCTGCCACCGGGGCTCAGGGAGAAGTATAGGGTGATGAGTGCTGGTGTACCCCACAAGTATGCCTTGATCATTTTTAAGCACCATGTTCCCTACTCGTTGTACTGGGAGTGGGTGTTCAAAGTGAACTACGATGGGAATCGCCAAAAAAAGGCCCTTCCTGCCAATTTAAGGCTACAAATTGTGGAAGAAATGTGGCGCTTTTATGCAGTTACAGATCCTGTAATGAGAGGCGTTAGAGACTGCATTAATGGCGTTTTGCGCCATGCAAGGAATCGGCCATGGATGGACAATGTGGAGGACGTTCAGTGAGACCATACTGTAATGTTGTGCTGAACTGTATTGTGCTGTACAGTACATGTTTTGCCCTACAGATCCTGCTGTACTTAAACACAGGATACTGTATGTTGTTGTGTGTTGCACGGTTTTCAATGTGGCCCTGAAAACCTGCCCTGTTTGCTGCCCTCTAGGACTGAGCTGGTTGCGCACCATCCCACTGTAGAAGCATTTAATAAAGGCTGCAGTTTTGCATTGTACAGTACTGTATGTATTATTGTGTGTTAATGTTTTGAATTGCTGTTCACTTGAAATGTTTCACCATTGTATTGTACTGTATTTGTAAATAAAAGTTTTTGGTGGCGACTTCAGCAATAAAAGAACTGGTTAATTTATCTCACACTCAGTACTACAAACTGCTTTTTGCTGCCAGACTGCAAAGCCGCAAGACCAGCAACATTGTAAAAAAAGAGCAATGAGCGCGCAATTGGCGTGGGAAATTCTGTTCTAGGGCCCCTAGAAATAATATTCTTTATTTTATTTATAAACTCACATTTATAAACCCCTTCACCCACCCCCACTACCCACAATAAAAAATAATCACACACAGCATCCCCGCAATAAATAAATAAATAAATAAATAAATACAAATAAATACATTTGAAATACATTTTTATTCCTAGTGTAGATGTGCAGGGGGTCTCGGGAGCTGAACCGCACTGGTTTCAGGTCGGGGGACCCCCTGCCCCCCGAGATACAGACCCCTTTATGAGGTGCCGGTATCCCTCTGCGTTACAGACCCCGATCACGTGACCGCGGCCTGTTAAACCAAGCAGAGGGATACCAGCACCCCCAAAAGGGGCCTGTATCTCGGGGGGCAGGGGGTCCCCGGACCTGAAACCAAAATGTTTCTGCTACGGAGACCCTCTGCACATCTACACTGTGAATAAAACACACACATCATTAAAGAATCATTCTTTACCTTAGCGGCTATGTGCTATGGTAAAGAAGCAGCATTTCTGTATTTTTAATAATATTGTACAGTGAGCAGGGGGTTCCCTGAGCCAGAAATCTAAACTCAGGGGGCCCCCTGCTCCTGCTCAATATTATTAAAAGAACAGAAATGCTGCTTCATTACCTTAGCATATAGCCGCTAAGGTAATGAAGGGGTTAAGGCATAATAACCAATAAATATATTCAATACACTACCCACTACCCATGGCAACCTCTGCTGCTGCTGCTGTAAAACAGAGAAAACAATTAACACTTTCAAAGTAATGTCCCCTAACCCCTTAATCTCCACAGCGGTTATTAACCACTACAGTCATGAAGGGGTTAACCCACCCTCACCCACCACTCGGGACGCCTACATACCCTCCCACTCTAACCCCCCACCCCATGAGGCCTAACCATCCTCAACCCTCACCCACTAACTACCCACAAGGGAGGCCTACCCACATAACGTTGGGGAACCCCCCCACCCCCCACCCCCAGTCCCCACAATAAAAACAATACACAGCCCCACAATAAACATCACTAAATTTATTAAATACATTACCCACCCCCTGTGCCCCACCCATAAATACAAGATTTATTCTTTTACATACAGGGTTCATAACGCAGCCCCACGCGAGTCCCACGGTGGGCTGGCAGGGCACCTGGACAGACCTACAGCCCTTTTTGCACAGGTTCTGGAGGCCTGCTGGTGGATCCTGCAAGCACCATGGCCCCTAGGTGGTCTCCTTGGGTCTCCGTGGGCCACAATTGGGTCCCCACGGTAGGCTCAAGGATGTCTGGGAGCCCCGGGTCAGACCCACAGGTGTCTGCGGGGCCTCAAGTGGTTCCCTCAGGGGTCTGGGGAACTCACGGGTGCTCACTATGGGTCGCGGTGCCCCCACAGAAGTGGGACCACACATCATCATCCCCGCACCTACGGGTCGGCGGTGCCCCCACAGAAGTTGGACCACACATCGTCATCCCCGCAGACTACGGGTCGGAGGTGCCCCCACAGAAGTGGGACCACACATCGTCATCCCCGCATGTTTCACCCGTGGAACCACCAGCCTGATACCCTTGGGATACCCGAGAATACCCGCAGGTGGTCTCCAGAGGTCCCACGCAGAACCACGGAACCAACCCTGAATGTAAAAAAAATAAACCTGGCCTATACATTCAATACATACACCCTCCCCCCCAACACCTACAGTACAATAATGTGCAAAATAACTATTATCCAGATATGGATAATAGATTATGTGCCCATTATTAAAAACATTAACTAGCATATTCAAATAAATAAAGTACTACTGACCTCATCAATACGAAGTGTCCGTCGCCAGCGCCTTCCTTCTCTTGCCCACACAAGACATAGCCAATACCAAGCCAATACATTGCAAGTACATTCAGATATCAATTAACCCCTTAAACACCTTATCGGATAATAACCGCAAACGTAATTAAGGGGTTAAGCCACATTGGCCCGATACCCACCCTTCACCCATGAATTTGTACTGTGGCTTCATCATGCAACTATATATATATACTGTATATACTGTATATACAGAGAGACAGAGAGAAAGAGAGAGAGAGAGAGAGATATACAGTATATATATATACACACGTTATATACACACCCATGATATACCAATATACAGTACAAATAAATGTAGAAGGGTTATCAAAAGCACTGTCCTACAACCAAACACTTCTCCATAGATACACACTAAATTAAAATCAATTTCCTTTAATATTCATAACTGATCCATAACTGATCTCTCAATCTAAATCATCACTAAACCTCTGAAAAGCCATTTAAACCACTTACATTCCAATATAAATGATGCCTAAATATCTATGCACCATATACATTCTGCAAATTAATCAACCAAGTAAACAAAAATCAATTAGCAATCATTATTTACATCCCTAAACAATTCACACTCCCATCAAGAACAATGAAACCATTAACAAATTCACGCCTAGAGCAGAACAATTAAGCCTTTGAAAAAATATAAGTACCGACAAAAATACAACCTTTACAACCAAGCCTATCCCTGACCTTCCTCAAACACACAATACAATACCAAGGAATACATCTATCTAATTTTAAAATACTTTAAACTCACAATAAAGCATAGCAGCATACACAAAATAATTTAAAACACATCTAATCCAGCTTTTAAAACAACATCATTTCTTGCCCTGTATGTATATATCTCTCTAGACATATATACATACTGTACATACAGTACATACAGTGGCAAGAAATGATATACCACAAAAAAAATAAAATACATATGTTAAAAAACTTTTTGAAAAAATTAACAAGTTAAATAAAATACATTTCTTTAGTTCACTTACCATTACTTGACCCCACCGACTCCCGTTGTGCAGCTTACTCACGAACCAATCCACCATCAGGAACCCATAAAATAAAAAACCATAAAATAATAAACATTAAACTAAAAATCCAAATCAATCCACGGGTCTTCTACTTGTAATCCATCTTCATCTGTATTCTTCTTTCTTCTATCTCCTTCCGGGCGGGGCAGGGCGTGGTCTTCTTTCCATCATCGGCCACGCCCTTGTCTTTTTTCTTCTCCGGAGGTCCTTCCTCCGCGGTGTCTGGCTTCAAAATGAGACGACATAGGCTTTTAAAGGCCTATGACATCACATTTTGCGTCATGGTTCCCACGGTCCTGATTGGGCCGTGAAAACCATGTGTTTTGGCCGACAAAAATTAAAATGATGACGTCATCTTAAAGGCAATGAAAGCACAGCCAATCAGATTGGCTTTGCTTCAATTGCCTTTAAGATGACGTCATTAAAAGGCACATGGCCGCCCTCACATGGTATGGTTGCCAATCAGAGCGTGGGAACTTTATCCCTACTCTGATTGGCTCTGGTATACCATGTGTCAGGGGCTTTGGGGAGAAAGGATGTGACGTCAATGAAAACCTGTCACATGGTATGGTAGCCAATCAGAGCGTGGGAACTTTATCCCTACTCTGATTGGCTCTGGTATACCATGTGTCAGGGGCTTGGGGGAGAAAGGATGTGACGTCAATGAAAACCTGTCACATGGTATGGTAGCCAATCAGAGCATGGGAACTCCATCCCTACTCTGATTGGCTACCGTACCACGTGACAGGTTTTCATTGACGTCACATCCTTTCTCCCCCAAGCCCCTGACACATGGTATACCAGAGCCAATCAGAGTAGGGATAAAGTTCCCACGCTCTGATTGGCTACCATACCATGTGAGGGCGGCCATGTGCCTTTTCATGACGTCATCTTAAAGGCAATTGAAGCAAAGGAAACAAAAAGAAAACAGCGCACAACGCCAAATAGTGAAGCAAGTATAAATATATATTATAATAATAAAGGGGTAATAAATCTGCGTACATCAAGTTGATAAAATATGTGCATTTAGTGTATATCACACTAGTTTACCACTCCGCAGCTGTAAGCAGGAAGGTCTGGTACTTGGCTTTCTCTGCAGGAGATGACTTTATTTTATGTACATCGACACATATTGTATATTTATTGGAATGTGCATGTGGGTATCAATATGTAGGCAGAACCAAACGCAGCCTTAAAATTCGTATCCAGGAACATATCCGAAATATTAAAATTGGGTTTGACAAACATAGTGTGTCAAGACACTTTTTATTACATCATGGCAAAGACCCGTCTAGTCTCACTTTTAAGGGGATTCAGTATATTCCTGTAAATAGAAGAGGTGGGGACAGAGTTAAAATATTATCTTCCAAAGAGACTTATTGGATACATAAGTTAGACACAATGTCCCCTAAGGGGTTAAATGAGGATGTAGATATTTGGGCATTGTATTAAACCCTTAGCCCATACTAACATCAGACCCATGGGATATGTCACTGATCTGTGTTTCCCTCTCCCTGCTGTGCTATACTTTCTATCTCTAGTTGTATATATATATACACATTTTTAAATGGAATATATGATGTCCATTTTAATTTATTAATTATGTGTTTCTTTTTATTCCAGCATGTTTTTAGATATTTATGCTAGGTTTAGGTTCTATGTTAGTGATTTTTTTGTCTATGGTTGTTTTTAGATTTTGTTAATAAAGTTTTTGTTTTAAAAGTAAAATATTACATCTTCCCTCATACATTGACCATGGCTCAGATGATTGGTCTAACTCAAATTGTTTGACCAATGAGATTTCTCTGAGAGGTATTTAAGACCTCTGGGTAATGGTCAAATTATTCCCTGAAGAAGTAGTTAGATCTACGAAACGCGTTAAAAAGCTCCTGCAGAGAAAGCCAAGTACCAGACCTTCCTGCTTACAGCTGCGGAGTGGTAAACTAGTGTGATATACACTAAATGCACATATTTTATCAACTTGATGTACGCAGATTTATTACCCCTTTATTATTATAATATATATTTATACTTGCTTCACTATTTGGCGTTGTGCGCTGTTTTCTTTTTGTTTCCATTTCTTAGAGTGTGTGGGGTGCTGAGCCACCCCTAATGTTTATAGCAGCAGACGCCTTTATCAACCACACGGTTATGATATAATTTTATTATCTTATCACTTATTCACTGTGGTATTGTGGTTTATTTCAATATTTTATGGCTTAGTCACTGCACTGTATCCATATATATTTAAAAGTTAGATAGTAGCGCACAGTTTATTTTTGTTTTTTCAATTGAAGCAAAGCCAATCTGATTGGCTGTGCTTTCATTGCCTTTAAGATGACGTCATCATTTTAATTTTTGTCGGCCAAAACACATGGTTTTCACGGCCCAATCAGGACCGTGGGAACCATGACGCAAAATGTGACGTCATAGGCCTTTAAAAGCCTATGTCGTCTCATTTTGAAGCCAGACACCGTGGAGGAAGGACCTCCGGAGAAGAAAAAAGACAAGGGCGTGGCCGATGATGGAAAGAAGACCACGCCCTGCCCCGCCCGGAAGGAGATAGAAGAAAGAAGAATACAGATGAAGATGGATTACAAGTAGAAGACCCGTGGATTGATTTGGATTTTTAGTTTAATGTTTATTATTTTATGGTTTTTTATTTTATGGGTTCCTGATCGTGGATTGGTTCGTGAGTAAGCTGCGCAACGGGAGTCGGTGGGGGCAAGTAATGGTAAGTGAACTAAAGAAATGTATTTTATTTAACTTGTTAATTTTTTCAAAAGGTTTTTTAACATGTGTATTTTTTTTTTTTTGTGGTATATCATTTCTTGCCACTGTATGTATGTACAGTATGTATATATGTCTAGAGAGATATATACATACAGGGCAAGAAATAATGCTGTTTTAAAAGCTAGATTAGATGTGTTTTAAATTATTTTGTGTATGCTGCTATGCTTTATTGTGAGTTTAAAGTATTTTAAAATTTGATAGATGTACAGTATTCCTTGGTATTGTATTGTGTGTTTGAGGAAGGTCAGGGATAGGCTTGGTTGTAAAGGTTGTATTTTTGTCGGTGCTTATATTTTTTCAAAGGCTTAATTGTTCTGCTCTAGGCGTGAATTTGTTAATGGTTTCATTGTTCTTGATGGGAGTGTGAATTGTTTAGGGATGTAAATAATGATTGCTAATTGATTTTTGTTTACTTGGTTGATTAATTTGCAGAATGTATATGGTGCATAGATATTTAGGCATCATTTATATTGGAATGTAAGTTGTTTAAATGGCTTTTCAGAGGTTTAGTGATGATTTAGATTGAGAGATCAGTTATGAATATTAAAGGAAATTGATTTTAATTTAGTGTGTATGTATTGAGAAGTGTTTGGTTGTAGGACAGTGCTTTTGATAACCCTTCTACATTTATTTGTACTGTATATTGGTTTATCATGGGTGTGTATATAACGTGTGTATATATATATATATATATATATACTGTATATCTCTCTCTCTCTCTCTTTCTCTCTGTCTCTCTGTATATATATACAGTATATATATATATATATATATATATATATATATATATATATATATATATATATATATATAGTTGCATGATGAAGCCACAGTACAAATTCATGGGTGAAGGGTGGGTATCGGGCCAATGTGGCTTAACCCCTTAATTACCTTTGCGGTTATTATCCGATAAGGTGTTTAAGGGGTTAATTGATATCTGAATGTACTTTCAATGTATTGGCTTGGTATTGGCTATGTCTTGTGTGGGCAAGAGAAGGAAGGCACTGGCGACGGACACTTCGTATTGATGAGGTCAGTAGTACTTTATTTATTTGAATATGCTAGTTAATGTTTTTAATAATGGGCACATAATCTATTATCCATATCTGGATAATAGTTATTTTGCACATTATTGTACTGTAGGTGTTGGGGGGGAGGGTGTATGTATTGAATGTATAGGCCAGGTTTATTTTTTTTACATTCAGAGTTGGTTCCGTGGTTCTGCGTGGGACCTCTGGAGACCACCTGTGGGTATTCTCGGGTATCCCAAGGGTATAAGGCTGGTGGTTCCACGGGTGACACATGCGGGGATGACGATGTGTGGTCCCACTTCTGTGGGGGCACCGCCGACCCGTAGGTGCGGGATGATGATGTGTGGTCCCACTTCTGTGGGGGCACCGTGGACCCATAGTGAGCACCCGTGAGTTCCCCAGACCCCCGAGGGAACCACCCGAGGCCCCGCAGACACATGTGGGTTTGACCCGGGGCTCCCAGACATCCTTGGGCCTACCGTGGGACCCAATTGTGGCCCACGGTGTCCCAAGGAGACCACCTGGGGGCCATGGTGCTGGCAGGATCCACCAGCAGGCCTCCAGAACCTGTGTAAAAAGGGCTGCTGGTAAACTGTAGGTCTGTCCAGGTGCCCTGCCAGCCCACCGGGGACTAGCGTGGGGCTGCGTTATGAACCCTGTATGTAAAAGGATAAATCTTGTATTTATGGGGGGGGCACAGGGGGTGGGTAATGTATTTAATAAATATAGTGATGTTTATTGTGGGGCTGTGTATTGTTTTTATTGCGGGGACTGGGGGTGGGGGGTGGGGGGGGGTTCCCCAACGGTATGTGGGTAGGCCTCCCTTGTGGGTAGTTAGCGGGTGAGGGTTGAGGGTGGTTAGGCCTCACGGGGTAGGGGGTTAGAGTGGGAGGGTATGTAGGCCCGAGTGGTGGGTGAGGGTGGGTTAACCCCTTAATGACTGTAGCGGTTAATAACCGCTATGGTGTTTAAGGGGTTAGGGGACATTACTTTGGATGTTTTAATTTTTGTCTCTGTTTTGCAGCAAGCAGCGGAGGGGCCGTGGGTAGTGGGTAGTGGGTGTGGGTGTGGTTATTTACACGGGATCCCCTCCCCACATTTACATACAGTACACTGCATTCACAGAAACACAGGCCAGGCAGATTTTACTGACACACTAGGGGGAGGGGGGCTTACACAGATTAGTCAAAGCAGGGAAGTTTAGCAGACACAATAGGTAGGGGGAGGGTTTTTTACATAGATTACAGTGAAGGCAGGCAGGTTTAAAACACACAATAAAAATATGTATGTCATGTATTTATTGTTTATGTATTTTAAATACACAGGGGTGTACTGTATGTTGTTTATTGCAATGCTTCAATGTGTGTATAATGTATAATGTTTTTTACAATTAGATAGATGTAATCCTTGGTATTGTAAGGGTTATCTTTGGTTTTAAATGGTGTTTTCTGGTTGGTACTTACAGTATAGATTGATTTTTGTTTACTTGATTGGTTAAAATAGTTGACTTGTTTGGAAGTGTTTCTATTTACTGGTACAGTAGCTTGCAATAATATTGTTAACATTCATTTGCAGAATGTATATGGTGCATAGATTTTATGCATCATTTAATTTATACAATGTAAATGCAATGTACTGTGTGGATTGGAATGTTATGTTTTATATTGTAAGATCAGTTAGGATTATTAAATGGATTATTATTATTGTCTGTATAGAGAAGCGTTATTTGTAGGACAGTATGATTTTGATAACCATTCTACATGTATTTGTATATTGGTTCATCATGTGTGTGTATATACTGTTTGTATATATATATATATATATATATATATATATATATATATATATATATATATATATATATATATATATATATATATATATAGTCAGGTATGGAGATTAGCACTCACGGTTTTGTTACAGGAGGCAGATGCTTGTCCCATAGAGAGTATGTAGACATATGGAGACCAGGGGATCCTGATAGCCAAAAAGAGACAGCACACTGCAGGTATGGTATCAAAAAAGTGTATTCAGTAACACAAGGCCGCCAACGTTTCGGTCCTCCCAACGGGACCTTCTGAGGCAGTTCTCGCACTTCCCTGAGGAAGGTCCCGTTGGGAGGACCGAAACGTTGGCGGCCTTGTGTTACCGAATACACTTTTTTGATACCATACCTGCAGTGTGCTGTCTCTTTTTGGCTATCAGGATCCCCTGGTCTCCATATGTCTATATATATATATATATATATATATATATATATATATATATATATATATATATATATATATGTATGTATATATACAGTATATATATACACATTATATACTGTATATGTATAGGGATTGTTATTATATATATACTGTATATATACAGTATATATATACAGTATATATTTATTTATCTTCATGTATTTATTTATTTATTTAGATTTATTTATTAATTGTGGGGCTGCTGTGCGTGAATTTTTTTTATTGTGGGTAGCGGGGATGGGTGAAGGGGGTGTTTGGCCCTTGGTGTGAGTTTAGGACTTGCGGGGGGGTTGCGGGTGCACTTAACCCCTTCACATGCAAGCTTCATCAAAACTGGCTGCGAAATCCGACTCTGCCTCAGGATCAGGCTCGGGCTCAGGCTTGTCACTGACGGTGGGTCCGTTATCGGAAGCCGGTGCCACTGCCGGTGCTGGTGCTGGTGCATTGCTTGGCAGGGACTGTTGTTTCTTAGTTGGTTTTATCACGACCCTTCGCCTTTTGCCGCCTCCATGATCATAGATACGGGAAAAACCCTGTGACACACACCAATACCCTCCAACAAATTGGGGCTCAATACGGTGAAAACAGGGGTCACTACATAACCTTTTCCTTATTGCACGCTTCCACAAATGAGGAGTTGGCGAAAATTTGTAAAAGTCATAGTTTTCGATAAAATACTGATAAATTTGAACAACTGTTGCCATCTTATCCTCTGTTACATTAATCGCGGCCCATATCAAATAAGCCTAACTTCTGTCAGGTTTTTGGAAAGCAGGCTGCACTTGAACACTCATGGCGGGCGGGTCTCTGGAGAATAGTGTAAGCGAAACTGGTCTTTGTCTTTATTTAATATGTAAAGCCTAAATTGATACATTTTTGCAACTCTTCCTTCAGTCTCAAGGCTAAGGCCAAGTTACAATGGCACACTGTGGTACAGTATCTTTTTTAAACGAAACACTTGCAAGCCCACACATTACTGATTCAGCGCTTTACAAGTCAGGAAATTATGCCATCTGGTGGACACGCGAAGCATTGCAGCCAAGTAAATCCTGATCATTATCATTTAACATATCAGCCGCCCGTCAGCCAGGTATGAACCGTGGCTGGGAAGGCAAACCGAACGCGGCATGCCAGAGGTGAGCAGTGGCGCATTCCAGGTATCTGCCAGGTACAAACTGGTCATTTGCTCGAATAAAGTGTGTCGCAGCAGTACAGGTGCCCAGCATCATGTTTCACAAAGGGTCTGGAGGCCTGTTGGTGGTTCCCGCGAGGCACCATGGCCCACCAAGTGGTCTCCGCGGGTCACCGTGGGCCACAATGGGGTCTCCACGGTAGGCCCGTAGATGTGGGCTCTGTCCTGGGACCTCTTCTCTTTTCTCTGTACACACTTTCTCTAGTGACCTAATAACATCTTTTGGGTTTAAATATCACCTCTATGCTGACGACACACAAATATACTTTTCAACACCTGACCTTACACCTGCTATACAGACCAAAGTTTCTGAATGTCTCTCTGCTATATCATCCTGGATGGCCCACCGTCGCCTTAAACTCAACATGGCTAAAATAGAGCTCCTCACACTTCCTCCCAAACCTGGCCCTACTACCTCCTTCCACACTACTGTTGGAACTACGATTATCCACCCAGTAGCCCAAGCACGCTGCCTAGGGGTCACACTCGACTCCTCTCTCACATTCACCCCTCACATTCAAAACATTTCTAAAACTTGTCGCTTTTTCCTCCGCAATATAAGAAAGATACGCCCTTTCCTCTGTTGCTCGACTGCTAAAACTCTGACTCAGGCCCTCATTCTCTCCCGTCTTGATTACTGTAACCTCCTGCTGTCCGGCCTTCCTGTCTCTCACCTGTCTCCCCTATAATCTATCCTAAATGCTGCTGCCAGAATCACTCTACACTTTCCTAGATCTGTCTCAGCATCTCCCCTCCTGAAATCCCTCTCCTGGCTTCCAATCAAATCCCGCATCTCACACTCCATTCTTCTCCTCACTTTTAAAGCTTTACACTCTTCTGCCCCTCCTTACATCTCAGCCCTAATTTCTCGCTATGCACCATCCCGACTCTTGCGTTCTGCTCAAGAATGTCTTCTTTCTACCCCCTTTTTATCTAAAGCCCTCTCCCGCCTTAAACCTTTTTCACTGACTGCCCCACACCTCTGGAATGCCCTTCCCCTCAGTACCCGACTAGCATCCTCTCTATCCACCTTTAAGACCCACCTTAAGACACACTTGCTTAAAGAAGCATATGAATAGCACTGTGAACATTCTGAACACATGATACATAAAGCTTGGCCCCCTGCAGACGCACTTACCAGAACTCCCTCCTCCTGTCTCTGTACGTTCTCCCTACCTACCAATTAGATTGTAAGCTCCTCGGGGCAGGGACTCCTCTTCCTTAATGTTATGTTTGTCTAAAGCACTTATTCCCATGATCTGTTATTTATATTATCTGTTATTTATTCAATTACCACATGTATTACTACTGTGAAGCGCTATGTACATTAATGGTGCTATATAAATAAAGACATACAATACAATACAATACAATGTCTGGGGGGCCCCCGGGTCAGACCCAGAGGTGTCTGAGGGGCCTCGGGTGGTTCCCACAGGGGTCTGGAGACCCACGGGTGGTCCCTACAGGTCCGCGGTGGCCCCACAGATGTGGGGCCACCGGTTCTTCCCCGCAGGTGTCCCCCGTGGACCCGGCAGCCTGGTACCCGTGAGAAGCCCGAGGATAACTCAGGTGGTCTCCAGAGGTCTCCCGCAGACCTCAAGAAACAACCCTGTATGTAAAAAAAATAAACATGTCCTATACATTAAATACATCAATCCCCCCCCCCCCCCCACAACACATACAGTACAATAATGTGCAAAATAACTATTTTCCAGATAGGGATAATAGATTATCTGCCCATTATTAAACACATTAACTAGCATAATAAAATAAATAAAGTTCTACTCACCTCATCAATAAGAAGCTCCCTCGCCAGCAAAATCCGTGTCCTCCGTTGCAATCGAAATACATAGCAAATACATTGCAATTACATTTTGAAATCAATTAACCCCTTAATCACCTTATCGGATAATAACCGCAAAGGTAATTAAGAGGTTAAGCCACCCTGGCCCTATACCCACCATTCACCCATTCATTTGTACAGTGGCTTCATCATGCAACTATATATATACACATATATATATATACACATATATATATATATATATATATATATATATATATATATATATATATATATATATATATATATATATATATATATATGTATATATATATACATGTTGTATACAATGTAAATTCAATGTTTTGATTTGCATTTGATGCTTTAGAATGGAAGATGAGATTTGATTTGTTTCGGAAATAGGATTTTATTTGACTGTGGCTGATATGGAGAAGTGGTATTTTTATTAGAGCATGTTTTTGATAACCCTTACACATTTATTTGTATATTGGTTCATCATGTGTGAATATGTATATATATATATATATACATGATGAACCAATATACAAATAAATGTGTAAGGGTTATCAAAAACATGCTCTAATAAAAATACCACTTCTCCATATCAGCAACAGTCAAATAAAATCCTATTTCCGAAACAAATCAAATCTCATCTTCCAATATATATACATATTCACACATGATGAACCAATATACAAATAAATGTGTAAGGGTTATCAAAAACATGCTCTAATAAAAATACCACTTCTCCATATCAGCCACAGTCAAATAAAATCCTATTTCCGAAACAAATCAAATCTCATCTTCCAATCTAAAGCATCAAATGCCAATCAAAACATTGAATTTACATTGTATACATGATGCATACAATCTACAGTATGCACCATGTACACTCTGCAAATCAATGTTAACAATTAAATATTCCAAACAAAATACCATTAAATCCAAACAAGTATACTATTTAAACCAAGCAAGTCACCATAAATCAATTAGCATTGATTAATCACATCCAAAAACAATTGAAATACCATCCATAACAATTACACAATTAACTATTTCAATCGTTAAACAGAACAAGTTACCATCAGACAAAATAAAAGTACCAAAAAGAATACAATTGATAATGTGTGTATCAAGGGGGGACTCCATTTTGACTGCTATATAACCATTTTATACTAACACTAAGATCTCAGGGACTAAATAACGCCAGTATGCCATTGTGCTTTTGAGTCAGATGTTGATTGAACTTTTACCCACTTAATGGTGGCTAAACTTCCTGTTTCTACATGGTGAAATAAGTCTGTACAAATATTAGTTCAGTAGTTCAGCCACCATATGCTGAATTCAGGTCTATTACTGTGAAATATGTCGCTGTTGCAGGTATGGCTGTAATGATTGCTGTAACATCTGGTAATATAGGCGCTAATGGTTGCACTAACTCATTGACTGCCTACAAAACATACACAACACGATGTCAGTAAAGAGCGACTTAGAAAGTACGCCCCTTAAGGAGGGAGATGTATTGTTTGTAGATGGCTCATGCTCTAAACCCACAGATGGAGTATATCTGACAGGATTTGCAGTAGTTAAGTTACCAGACACAGTAATCTGTTCTGGAGCGTTACCGTTTGTTTCAGCTCAAGCAGCAGAGTTAGTAGCATTGACAGAAGCATGTAAAGCATCATCACAGAATACGGTATCCATTTACACAGACTCTCGTTATGCATACGGAGTGGTACACGATTTTGGCGTAATATGGAAAAATCGTGGTTTTGTAAGTGCAGATGGTATGGGCATATCACATGCCACATTGGTAGAGCAGTTACTGGATGCCATGTTGCTACCCAGTAAACTAGCAATTGTTAAATGTAAAGTACATGCTGGTGGAGAGACAGAAGAGGCCAAAGGTAATGAGTTGGCTGATTTTTAAGCGAAAGAGGCTGCACAATCACAGATTATGTTTCCAGCCTACAACACCACTGTTGACACACAGCTCAATATGGTAATGACATGCCATCTCCCGGACTATGATCTTAAAATGTTACAAGAACTTGCAGAGGAAAAGGATGTAGAACTATAGGAGGAAAAGGGTTTGAGCAAAGATGAAAATGTGATTTGGATGAAGGGCACAGTGATAGGTTTTCCGAAAATAGCTAGCCCTATTTTAATCTCACATTTTCATGGAATTGGGCATAAGGGAAAGAAAGCTACAGGTGATCAGATTAAGGAATTGTTTTTAGTAAGAGACATTGATCAGGTAGTTGAGACACAATTAGCCAGATGTCTAAATGCATCAGGAACAACACGCAGGGCACACGACCCGCAAAACATGAACATCTACCGCCACCTAGTGGCCCAATGGAGCAAATACAGATTGATTTCACACAGATGCCAACAGCTGCAGGAAAACTGAGATACCTACTGGTAATGGTAGATCAATTTAGCAAATGGGTTGAAGCATTTCCTACAACGAACGAAAGCTCAAAGACCGTTGTAAAAATACTTTGTAAAGAAATCATTCCCCGGTTGGGATGCCCTCTTCAAATAAATAGTGATAGAGGAACACATTTTCACATCCCAGGTGACTCAAGGAGTTACTAAGACTCTCGCTATAGATTGGAAGTTTCACATACCATACCACCCACAGTCTTCAGGTCATGTAGAAAGGACCAATCACACGATCAAGGATAAACTGCGTAAAGGAACAAATGGTACCTTTTCAACATGGCCAGATGTCCTTCCCGCAGTTCTTGCAGAAATCAGAATAACCCCGAATAGTACTACCAAATTGTCACCATTTGAAATTTTAATGGGGCGGCCGTTTCCAACTCCCTGGGCTCATGGTACGTATTGCCCGAAGGTAGTTGGAGACCTAGAACAAATTCAAGAGAATTATGTTTATCACTTGATACAGAAATTGAATGGCATCTATGGTGATGTTTCTTCTTCTCTTCCGCTCCCTTCAGATAAGCCGACACATCCTTTCCAGCCCGGAGACAAGATAGTGGTCAAGCGTCTTCCCGCCAAAGGAGGGATGACAGAGCCTCCCTACGGACTTCCAACCATGATCATGATCCTAGCAGTTACTCATACAGCCGTGCTGACTGAAGAATCATCAACATGGATCCACGCATCACGTATCAAATCAACGAAGGAGTAGAGACACGATTTCAGAAGAATCAGCGCAAATTTATACAATTTCTT
Organism: Ascaphus truei; assembly: GCF_040206685.1. NCBI lineage: Eukaryota > Metazoa > Chordata > Amphibia > Anura > Ascaphidae > Ascaphus > Ascaphus truei. The sequence continues at coordinate 481,199,044 of NC_134483.1, forward strand.
ACAGTCTTTTGCAAATTTACATTATTGGTATGCATTATTTACCATATATGCATAAAAGAACTAGTTAACACTAGCACCTCTGTTAGCTGCCCTCACCACAGTCCACCAGAAAGCTATTTTTTCTCTGGGGAAGGTGAAATCTCTTCTCTCCTTTCCAGAGAACAAGATGAAAGCGAAACCCATGACCCACAGGTCCAGTCTAACTCTCCCAATCTGCCAGAAAAACATTACACACGCTCCAAACGTATGGCTTCATTTCTGACAGAAGTCAAAACTAATATCTGGAAACATTTGGCTGTTGAGGTACTGAATATGTCACATTTTTGTTTAGCCGGCATGACCAGCACAACAGACATCATCACAAGCTGTTTAATAGCAGTACCCACACCAGTAGAGATTTTGTTAAAAGTGTTTAGCACAGGCAATAATGATAGTTTGGCAGAACATCATGATGTGCGACAGCATTTCTCTGTCTATGAATACTGTCGTGACTGTCCCCAGGGTATTGGTGAAAAGTGGGCTAATATGACACAAATTACGACCCAGAATATAACACAGGGTGACATATGTTATCAAATGACATGTATTCCTTAAAAAATAGGCAAATGTAAACAAGTAAAATTGACACCCTCAGCATCCACCAACATGACCCGAATATTGTGTAATCGAGCTGATGACAAATGTCTCAACGTCAATAACACTATGAGCTGTAATCACACAATAAGCACACCAAGTCATATAAATTCGGTTAAACTTCCCGTCGGATGGTTGTTTTCTTGTGGTAATACTACGTACACATATATACCAGGAAACATCTCCGGGGGACCATGTACTCTCACCAGGTTAGGGATAATGATGTTCTCTGTAGAACCTGGCCCACATAAAACCAAAGTTAAGCGATCCACTATTTCAGTTACTGAAGATTGCAATACACATGTAGTTTTATTGTCAAATGTTGAAATTCTAAGTCTAGCAGTCTCCCTTGTTGGAGTACCTGGATTGGCTGTGTATGCAGCAAGAACTATAAAGAAACTGGCATGGGCTGTAGCCAAGGGGTTAAATCACACCTCCCAGGCCCTAGAAGAACTGATGATAGATTTACAAGGTACACGCAAAGCAATTTTGGAAAATCGTGCGGCAATTGATTATCTGTTGCTTAAACATGAGCATGGATGTCAAGATTTTGAGGGAATGTGCTGTTTTAACCTATCTGGTCATTCAAAATCTGTTCAGAATCATATGGCTAACATCAAAAGTCTTGTTGCAGACATTACTGAGAGAGTTGATCAGTTTGATTGGACTTTTGGGTTAGGCGCATGGATTGGAGAGTTGGGAAAGAAGATTATTATGGCACTGATATTTATCACTTGCATGTTTGTAGTATTAGTTATTATTTCATGCTGCAAATTAATGTGTTCATATTTATGTAAAATGATTATGTCTTCTGTTAAGTCAGTTAATCACAGAACGTTAATGCCCCTATTTCTAGTTTCCCAAATGTAACATATAACTCTAGAACTACAACCACCAGTGTCCCGATACCTTTAGTGGATTATGATAATATTCAAATCCAGTACGAGACCCCTGTAGCCTAGAGATTGTCATTTTATGACAAAAGGAGGGATTGATAATGTGTGTATCAAGGGGGGACTCCATTTTGACTGCTATATAACCATTTTATACTAACACTAAGATCTCAGGGACTAAATAATGCCAGTATGCCATTGTACTTTTGAGTCAGATGTTGATTGAACTTTTACCCACTTAATGGTGGCTGAACTACTGAACTAATGTTTGTACAGACTTATTTCACCATGTAGAAACAGGAAGTTTAGCCAGCTGTGCTAAGCCTGAATTTTAAGAATTCTTAGACAATGAAATGTCTTAAACAACAAGAAGAATGACGTATCCTTTACAGCCCCATAATCTAGCACTCAGGCTAGTTCCCAAATCGTAACTTTCCAGCTGTCACTTTCTAGACAAACAGAAAGGGAAGTAAGTTTCTCACTGTATGTGTTTTTTCTACGCTCGCTTGCCTATATAACCTGACTGTAAACTATTATTAAACAGGAGAGTTTTTGACTAAGCTCACTGGTGTCTGACTCAATTACTTCTCCTCCGAGCTGCTCGCCATCACCGTCCTTTTCCTGTCCAGCACTTTAAGAGTGGGGTAAAGCCTCCGTAGGTGATCGATCCAGAGTACGAAAGGCGATTCCTACGCAGCGCCGTAGAGAATATATTTTCAACAATATTCAAAATCAAGCCTCACCATGACCTAAAATACACCATACAAGACCAAAAAGTACATCTATCTAATTAGAAAATACATTACACACACATTTATGCATAGCAGCATAGCCAAAATCATTTTAAATACTGCAAAACAAGTTTTCAAACAAAATCATTTCTTACCCTGTATGTATATATCGATCTAGACATACATACATACATACAGTGCCAAGAAATTATCTTAAAAAAAAAACACGTAAAAAAAAAAAAAAACATGTACAAGTTAAAAAATGTTTTTTCTTTTGTTCACTTACCATTACTTGACCCACTCACCGACTCCCATTGAACAGCTTACTCTTGAACTAATCCACGCACAGGAACCCATAAAATAATAAACCATAAAATAATAAACCATAAAATAATAAAACATAACAATCCAGGGGTCTTCTATTTGTAATCCATCTTCATCTGTATTCTTCTTTCTTGTATCTTCCTCTCTCTTCCAGGTCTTCTTCTCTTCTTCGGCCACGCCCTGGTCTTCTTTCTTCTGTAGGAGGTCCTTCCTCCTCGGCGTCTGCCTTCAAAATGAGACGACATAGGCTTTTATAGGCCTATGACGTCACATTGTCGTCATATGATTCCCATGGCCCTGATTGGGCCGTGAAAACCATGTGGTTTGGCCGAGGCATACTGTACTGTATACTGTAGGCATGCTCAGTACTGTATATCACAAGAGTATTAAAACAATATATGCTGTACGGGTATATAATACACATATGTACTGGAATACATGTAGAATAAACGCATACTTTTTATTTTCTCGGGTTTATTATACAGTATATATAAAAAAGTATTGTATACGGTCTGAAAACATCAGCATACTGTTTCAGGTATTCTATCCTAATCAATAACAACGGCCACTAAACTGTAGACTCCGGTACGTGGTTTTTTAAATACGATACAGCAATGTGCAGGCATTGTTACACAAAGCGATATTATCCATCGGAATCCCTCCATTTGCCGTTTTTCGCGTGAGATGACAAAGTTTTCATTTCTGAGTAAAAACAAAAGTAAAAGTTTAACTGTAATGGTCAGTCCCCTAAAGAAGTTCCCACAGTTAGTCCCACCAATAATTTTCTCGAGGGGGCGTCTCCTGTTCACATGCACATGCGCCTACCGCCGATGTAATGACACGCATATGCGTTTCAAGAAGGTTCCAATGTGCATGCGCCTAGCTTTTCACCAATTGTGCAGTATCTACTGTAGAAGCCGCTCAGCCAATGATATTGCTTACAGGAGAATCGCTTGACTTTTGAATCGCACTGATATTGATAATTTCAAATTAAAAAAAAAAAGAATAAAATACGGCAACATTAACACCATGGAATTTCCCAATCAGCTGGCAACGGGCCACTGCCAGTCCAGTATTCTTGATCATACACATCGTTGACAGGGACTACTACACCTGTAGTCAGCTGATGAGGCTGGAAATCGCTTAGGTACATGCAAGCTTGCTCGAAACTGTACGCAAAATCTGGCTCAGGCTGCAGGTATCCTTGCGTGGACAGACAGCAAGGGTTGTCATTGACGGTCGGACCGTTATTGGAAGCCAGTACTGGTGCTGGCTCATTGCTTGCCAGCGACTGACATTTCTTAGTTGGTTTTAACACGACCTTTTTCCTTTTGCCGTCTGCATGATCATAGATACAGGAAAAACCCAGTGATATACACCAATACCCTCCAATAAATTCGGGATCAATACGAAAAAAAACATGGACCGCTACATAACTTTTTCCTTATTGCACGCTTCTACACATGAGGATCTGGCGAAAATTTGTAAAAGTCATAGTTTTCTATAAAATACTGATAAATTTGAACAACTGTTGCCATCTTATCATCTGTTGCATTAATCGAGGCCCATATTAAATAAGCGTACGTTCTGTCGGTTTTTTGGAACATGGGCTGCACTTGTACACTCATGGCGGGAATCTCTGGACAATAACCAGACCAGAAACTGGTGCTTGTCTTTCTTTAATATGAAAAGCCTAAAATGATACATTATTGTAACCTCTTCCTTCAGTCCCAAGGCCAATTTACAATAGACCACTGTGGTATTAAACGAAACACCTGCAAGTCGACACATTACTGAAGCGCATGCGCATTACAATTCATGAATATCTGCCATCTGGCAGACACGCGAAGAATTGCAACCAATTAAATCCGAACCATTATCAATAAACACATCAACCGTGCATCAACCGCGGCTGTGAATGCAACATGAATGCGGTATGATTGCGGTCAGAATGCGGCATGAACGCGGTGAAGTGCGTGGCATTCGAAAAAAAATCCCGTAAAAATGCGGTGATGTTGGAGAATAAAAGGGGCCGCGGCTGTAGGCTTTTATAGGCCTATGACGTCACATTGTAGTCATATGGTTCCCACGGCCCTGATTGGGCAGTGAAAACCATGTGATTTTGGGGGAAAATTTTAATTTTGATGACATCATTTAAAGGCAATGACGCCAGCCAATCAGAATGGCTGTGCTTCAATTGCCTTTAAGAGGACGTCATGAAAAGAAAGATGACCGGCCTCACATGGTACGGTAGCCAATCAGAGCGTGGGAACTACATCCCTACTATGATTGGCTCTAGTAGACCATGTGACAGAGGCTTTGGGGAGAACGGATGTGACGTCATTGAAAGCCTGTCACAAGGTACTAGAGCTAATCAGAGTTGAGATGTATTTCCCACGCTCTGATTGGCTACCGTACCATGTGAGGCCGGCCATCTTTCTTTTCATGACGTCATCTTAAAGGCAATTGAAGCACAGCCATTCTGATTGGCTGGCGTCATTGCCTTTAAATGACGTCATCAAAATTAATTTGTTCCCCCAAAATCACATGGTTTTCACGGCCCAATCAGGGCCGTGGGAACCATATGACGACAATGTGATGTCATAGGCCTATAAAAGCCTATGTCGTCTCATTTTGAAGGCAGACGCCGAGGAGGAAGGACCTCCTACAGAAGAAAGAAGAACAGGGCGTGACAGAGAAGAAGATCCCGGAAGAGAGCGGAAGTTACAAGAAAGAAGAATACAGATGAAGATGGATTACAAATAGAAGACCCCTGGATTGTTATGTTTTATTATTTTATGATTTATTATTTTATGGTTTATTATTTTATGGGTTCCTGTGCGTGGATTGGTTCGAGAGCAAGCTGTTAACCGGGAGTCGGTGAGTGGGTCAAGTAATGGTAAGTGAACAAAAGAAATGTATTTTTTTTTAACTTGTACATGTTTTTTTTTTCACATGTGTTTTTTTTTTTTAAAGATCATTTCTTGCCACTGTATGTATGTATGTATGTATGTATGTCTAGATCGATATATACATACAGGGTAAGAAATGATTTTGTTTGAAAAGCTTGTTTTGCAGTATTTACAATGATTCTGGATATGCTGCTGTGCATAAATGTGTGTGTAATGTATTTTCTAATTAGATAGATGTAATTTTTGGTCTTGTATGGTGTATTTTAGGTCATGGTGAGGCTTGCTTTTGTATATTGTATTCTTTTTGGTACTTATATTTTGTCTGATGGTAACTTGTTCTGTTTAACAATTGAAATATCTATAAAGGGGAGTAAAACCGCTCATCCGTGTATGTATGTAAATGTATATAAGGAAAAAACAACAGGTGCTCAGAGGGAAAAATGACTTATATAACAGGATAAATCCCAAGAGGATCAAAAAGACTCCCTCATATACCGAGCACTCAATGTTGGAGTGTAGTGGTAAGATTCACAGTGGTCTATCAGATCAATACCGTTGATAGGGTAAAATAGGCCTATCGTGACCGGAAAAAACTAGGAAAAACAATAAAGTTTTAATCTTAATCAAATAATTTCAAATATTCAAGTTAAAAACACATATAAAACATTCAAACATTAAAATAACCCCATTATGAAGTGGTAAGGTAAGCAATAAATCAATTAGTATCAAGACAGTATATAGGTTAAATTGCTAACTACAGACGTCTAATTTCAAAATATAGATATTTCAAGACACGCAGGTAAGTATCCTTTTAAGCCTTTAAGATAAGAATCACAATGGATGTAGTTTAAGGCAAGGGGATATCAGATATATAGTTTGTATATCTTTGTTACCAAATGTATATTCCAGCTCAGGAGTGATATAAAGTCTACCACATAATAATATATAATATATAATAGCTTATGATATCAGTATTCCCACCGTGGAGAAACCATTCAAAACAGCGTATGTAAAGGGCTCCGCTCTAAAGGAGAGATACAGTGTGTATTATTCTCTACGATTTCAGTATATCACTAGTATAACATGAATGCTGCATAGTCATCCAAAAGAGCAGCACGCCCCCACTAGAGGCAAGGAATACCAAACGTAATATCAAACTCAAGAGGTTTCCGTCATGAATACAAGCCTGGCTGGAATCTCTCTGCTTTCTCTACACACAGACGCTGCCACTTCTGATGACGTCGCCTGTGACGTCATCACGTCCCGACGACCGTTTCGTGTAGACTGACACGCTTCTTCAAGGGGAGGAGTGTGTTTCCTAGCTATGCCGGATAGTATTTATAGGAAAAAAGTCCCGCCCCCTATGAGTCACGGGGGCGTAGTTTATGCCCAAGATCCAATCGGGTCATAATAAACAAACAAGTATGCTTCGCCATCGTGTTATAGTGAGAGTAGCTGACAATTGTACTCTTATATACATAATTGACTTTCTTCATGGCATCTTAAGGATAGGAACAGGTAAGTATAATAGGCTAATATATTACATAGTGGTGCTATAATCGATGTGTCTTACTAATAAGACAGGAACAGGTAAGTATAATAAGCAAATACATAGTGATGCTATAATGGGTGTATCTTACTGTGCAATAATATGTTATTTATTTTCTCATTAGGGTGGACCAACCAGTAAAAATGGCTGGTCAGTGGTGAACAAAGAAATAGTGAATGCCAAAGTGAAATTTTAAATTTTATAATGGATAAAAATAAATAAAAGAACCAGTGTCATTTTAATTGTGTAAATGTATTTGTCATACTCATATTGACAAAATATAAAACAAAATATGTGTTATGTTTAAATAAATCTTAATAAATACAGTGTCGTTATTATTGTGTGGATTAATGGGTCATACTCATATAAACCAATATAAAGGGATATATGTCGTGTAGGAGTGAAGGATATCTAGGTGACTGCCCATAATGGTCAATACAGGTCAAGAAGGTGATTATAACTATATACCTGGATCCCCAAATCTACCATAACATATAAAAATAAAAATAAATATAAAATGATATATATACAAATACATACCACTATAAAAAAAATATATATATATAAATAAAAATAAACGTAATGGTAACTAAAAAAGAAAAATATTAATAAAGATATTACCCATTTCTAGATTAAGCGTGTAATTACTATTTATTTACATTAGCCTAAAAGTATATCAAAAATATCCCTCTAAAGAAAGGAGGAATATATGAAACCCTCGTTTAGACCAAGGGGTGAGAGGGTCTGAAGTTGATAAATCCAACGGCATTCTTTTTGGAGAAGTCGTTTGTTCCAGTCACCCCCTCTAGGGTCCCTAGGTACATGCTCGATGCCACAGAAGTGCATGGCTCTGGAGTCTCCTTTATGGTGTTGAATAATGTGCCCAGCTACCGGTGTATCCGTAGAATTCCGTACGTTACCTATTTGTTCCAAAACTCTGGTCTTGAGTTGTCTATGAGTTTTACCGACATATTTGAGACCACAATCACAGGTCATCAGATATATTGTGCCAAAAGTAAGACAGTTTATGAAATCTCATATTTGGAAGGTCATGGTATTTGATGAATTGGAGAATTGTTTTGTAACTGGCATGGAACAACATTCCTTGCACCTGGAACATGGATAAGATCCACAGGTTTAGTACCCAACCACGTTTTCTTATGGGTTTGTGAAAAGTGGCTGTGTACTAATCTGTCCTTCATATTCGGACTACGTCTATAGCCTATGTTTGGATATTCCTTAAGAATTTTTTGTAAATCTGCGTCCTCCAAAAAGATATGCCAGTGTCTGTGAAGAACATTCTTAACCTCCTGCCATTGGTTATTATAAGTTGAGATAAATCAAATTGTTTCATCTTTCGACTCTCTCTTCTTATTCATCAGCAATTTTGCTCTAGGCTCTGTCAGGGCCCTATGGTATGCCTTTTTAATTAATTTTTTGCTGTATCCTCTCATCTTGAATCTTAAAGACATTTCCTTAGACTGTTTGGCAAACTCAGATGTGGTGGAGCAATTCCGAAGTAATCTTAGGAATTGACCTATTGGTATATTTTTGGTAATGTGTCTCGAGTGCTGGCTACTAGCCATCAAAAGACTTTTAGTAGCTGTGGGTTTCCTGAAGATCGTAGTTTCTATGTTCCCTTCTGTTGTTCTGGAAATACAGAGATCTAAGAATTCTATTTTCTGTTTGTCTATTTGTGCTGTTAGCTTCAAATTATGCGAATTCTGGTTCAATGTATTAATAAATTCATGAAGCAAAACCTCTGTTCCTTTCCAGATCAGGAAAATGTCGTCGATGTATCTGACCCACAATTCTACAGACTCTGTATATCGTTCTTGAGTCTCTATGAAGACCACCGTTTCCTCCTACCAGCCTAGATATAAGTTTGCATAGGTGGGAGCACATTTTTATTAATATATAATAATTAATTTTTTGCTGTATCCTCTCATCTTGAATCTTAAAGACATTTCCTTAGACTGTTTGGCAAACTCAGATGTGGTGGAGCAATTCCGAAGTAATCTTAGGAATTGACCTATTGGTATATTGTTGGTAATGTGTCTCGGGTGCTGGCTACTAGCCATCAAAAGACTTTTAGTAGCTGTGGGTTTCCTGAAGATCGTAGTTTCTATGTTCCCTTCTGTTGTTCTGGAAATACAGAGATCTAAGAATTCTATTTTCTGTTTGTCTATTTGTGCTGTTAGCTTCAAATTATGCGAATTCTGGTTCAATGTATTAATAAATTCATGAAGCAAAACCTCTGTTCCTTTCCAGATCAGGAAAATGTCGTCGATGTATCTGACCCACAATTCTACAGACTCTGTATATCGTTCTTGAGTCTCTATGAAGACCACCGTTTCCTCCTACCAGCCTAGATATAAGTTTGCATAGGTGGGAGCACAGGTGGTCCCCATAGCTGTTCCTTGTATCTGATGGTAAAGAATATTATTGAACAGGAAGAAATTGTGGGTCAGAACATAATCCAACAGTTTAAGAACAAATGCGTTGTGGAGTATGCAATCGGTACTTCTAGCTTTCAAAAAATGTTCCACTGCTTTAATACCATAATCGTGTGGAATGCTTGAATATAATCCTTCCACATCTAAGCTTACCATGATAGTATTCGTGTCCAAACTGATATCCTCAATTTTTCTTAGTAAATCAGTTGTGTCCCTGACATAAGATGGCAGAGTTTCTACAAAGGGTCGCAAAAAGCGATCAAGGTATACACTTGTATTTGAAGTCAAATTACAAAATTACATATGCCGGACACAATCGGTCTTCTAGGAGGTGATCTCACCTTTTTATGTACTTTAGGTAGATGGTAAAACGTGGCCACCTTAGGGTTTTTAATTAACATAAAGTTGTACTCTTTCTGGGATATCAGTTTGTATTCTAGTCCTTCATTTAGTATGTCTGTTAATTGATTAAAGTATGTGAGAGTCGGATTGGTCTGTAAAATAGAATAACAGTTTATATCAGACAACAGGCGTTTACATTCCTCTATGTTATCTTCCTGGTTCAGGATAACAATATTTCCACCTTTATCAGATGGTTTTAAAATAATATGTTTATCTTGTTCCAGATCTCGTAGGGCCAATCTCTCAGGATAGGTCAAATTTTGCTTACTTTTTCGGCTGTGGAGTCCTTGTATATCTTTGGTTACAAGTTTATTAAAGACATCGACATTGGTACTACAGTCAAAAGGGGGTACAAAAGTGGATTTATTCTTGAGATCTGTGAAGGGGCCTTCACCGGGGGGTCTTAGACTTTCTTCTCGAGTTGTTCAAGAATATCAATAGTATCTAGCTGTTGTGTGTTTAATAATTCCATGGGGTTATTTGCACTTTTCCACTGTCTACGTTTCTTGAAAAACTTGTGCAGTGTCAACTTTCTACAAAAAAGATTTAAACCTTTAACACACTCGAAATGGTCTAATTGGTTAGTGGGGCAAAACGATAAACCCTTAGATAAAAGATTGATGTGATCTTTAGTTAGGGTTTTGGTTGATAGATTGATCACCTGTGTCTCCTCTTTCGCCTGGCCCTCCTGGGAGGCTCCTTGTAAGCCCACCTTTGTCGGTCCCTTAAATAATCCTCCCTTCCCCTCCTGGTCTTCCTCTTGTGGCTGGTATAGGGAAGAGACCAGGGTTCTCTAAAAATGTATCCACTCTTAGGGGTAAGGGAAAGGGGGTTTCAAATCCTAAATTGGAAATGTCCTGTGTGTGTGTACCCGTATCTACTTCTGTGTCGTTAGCCGAGACCTCCCATTCTGTGGAGGATTCTTGTGTTTTAGGATAAGGGTTATAGCGCCGATATCTGGTTTTGAAATGGAAGATTTTCCCTTCTTTGAAATCTTCGTAATCACGGATATATTTCTTGTGCTTTCTCTCTTTTAAATCTTTTTTTAAATTTTCTATATTTGTTTTTAGTTTGTTTTCCAGTGATTTAAAAGTTGGATCAGGTTTCCATTTGTTAACATCTGCAAAAGGGTTTTAATTTCAGTTTTCACTGTTTCCAATTTTTTGTTTCAAAATCAACTAATAGGCCCATCAGTTGTGCTGAGCACTGAAGTAAAATTTTATTCCAATAAGAAATAAAAGTTGTATCAGTTATTTGGTGAGAAGGTGGAAGCTTTACTCTAAGGCCTCTTGGGACCAAATAGGTGTTAATATAATTTTCAAGGCTTACCTGTTCCTGTCTTATTGTCAGGGTCGCCTAGACCTCCTGCTTAGCCATAGCTTCCTTGTCCACTGGGTGTGCTGCTGCCTTCTGTTGGCTCTGGGTTCCTCTGTCTGTCGGTCTTCTTGTTGCTCCTGTCTCTGTCCTTTATAGCTTGCTTCCTGTTTGTTGCTTTTGCCTTTGCTTGAAGTCAGACTCCTAATGCACATGCTTCTGATTCCTGATCTGTTCCTGTACCTGTACCTGTATTTGAGTCTGTTCACAGTAAAAGCCCTTGCTAGTAATCTGGCTTGTCCCTGTTTGTTCCTGCTCCCTGGTCTCAGTCCCTGCTCCCTGTTCTCAGTCCCTGTCCTGCCCCGCCTGTCCTGTTCCAGTCTCCTCGTTGCCGACCTCTGCTTGTTACCTGACTTCGCTACCTGCCGCCTGCCTCGGACCCCTGCTTGTTACCTGACTTCGCTACCTGCCGCCTGCCTCGGACCCCTGCTTGTTACCTGACTTCGCTACCTGCCGCCTGCCTCGGACCCTTGCTTGTGACCCCTACTACGCTTCCTGCTGTTCCGGCCACCGAGATCCTACCCGCCACAGGAGCCTCCCGTGACAGAAAGCAAAGGCCACTTCTGGATCTCGCTGGAACAGATTCTTCTTCTGCCTGCACCCTTTCCTGCCTGCTGCAGCAGACCACATCCACATGGTTGAAGATAAGTACTTTCGTTTCTTTTTTGGAAATCCAAGTTGGGATTTTGAAAGGTTTTTTTTTGTTGCTGCTAAGTGTTCTGCAAGAATTATTGCGTTCATAACGAAAAAACATTTTTTTCTGAGACAAGAACTGTTGCTGCAGAGACTATTGCAGCTTTCTTTGAGATTTTTCTTTTTGTGCAGTGCCTGGGTTAACCCTTGCAGTACCTGTTGCCACCTTTTTAGACTCTGACTTTTCATTTCCTGGATAAGGCTTGTCTCTGCATCACTGGTTGGACCACTGCTGTTCACAGGATTCCCATTTCAAAAGACAAGAGTGCTTCTATTATTTTGATACTGCATACTGTGATTTTTCCTGCAATCTGTAGTTTTTCATATGATTGGTTCTAAGTCTTCAGGTTTACCTGCAAGTTCCCCTAAAGTTTGTTTCTCTGCAACATATGATATCCCTACGCCTGATATCAAAGGTTTCAGATTTGACTGCAGCGTTCTCTGTCTGATATCCCTACGCCTGATATCAAAGGTTTCAGATTTGACTGCAGGGTTCTCTGTCTGATATTCCTATGTCCGATGTCAAAAGTTTCAGATCTAACTACAAGTTTTCTCTGTATTAGTTTCCTGCTGTCTATGATATCCCTACGCCTGATTTCTAAAGTTTCAGATTTAACTGCAGGTTTCTCTGTCTATGTTTTTTTTTT